>NW_005054542.1:239677-258201 GCF_000277835.1 Geospiza fortis | reverse complement strand
TTGATCTTTTACTTCTAATGGTTTACAACAATGACTCCTGAGACAATGTCTTCCAGCCAGTAACTTCCTGGGATCCACCAGAATCCATTGTTGCCCTGCATTTGGTTAGACAGCAACATTAGCAAATACGTGAAATCACTAACATAAAACAAATTATTGTTCCCTTCTTACATAGCCTTTTTCCAGCAAACCTGTAGCATGGGCAAATGGAACTGAAACATAAGCACAATCTCTGTAATGTCTTTGGTTATTGCATGTATGTGAAATAGAGGGGAACAACTCCTAGATGCAACTGAACTTCCTGATACATATCTGAACTTACTGGCCTAAATTTTGATTGTTTTTAGTCAGTGGACAGACTTGAAACCCCAGTGATAATCTTGAGTGTGAATTTTATTATATAAAAATTAGTGCTAATTATATAGCTACTCTAAAGTGGTGCATAAAAGAAGCTTGGAAAATTGCATTTGTAGACTAAAAAAACATTGCTGTGGTGCTGATTATGCTCTGTCATCAAAATAAGATGTGCAATACGTCCTCTGAACTAACTAGCATTACATCTGAAAGGACCCATCAGAATGTGGCACTTAAAGCACCACAGATTGCCACAAATATATCAAATCAATGTTAAAAGGTAGCTGAGGTAGTCAAGAGTGAAATGACTGCCAATCTTAAAATAAACTGCTCCTCACTTCACAATTAATAAAACTGAAACATGCCAGATAGTGGTAAAGATGAATAGGAAAAACATAGGGTAATATCTGCTATTGCCACAGACGCTGTACACTATGAATATAGTGTCATTTAAGCTGATTAGATAAATATTCTCATAGACAACACCTTGAACTTGCTTTATACACCTTTGTGTTTCTGCTACAGTTCTTTAAACATTAATGTTGAACAGGACAAAATTATTTTGCCTTCAACTTATTTACTTAATGCAAGTGAAAAGTTTCAGCAGACAGTGCACATATCAGTGTCAATTGCTGTGTTTGAAGTAGTGGAAATGCTGGTCCTTGGTCCCTAAGAAAATTGCTTCAACAATTCATCTCAATGTGAAGTGTACTAGTGATTTTCTTATCTTTTATTCTAACACAAAGTCACAGGATGCCATTGCTATGTAATATTCATTCTAAGTAACTTTGAGCTGGATCCTTTTTCCAAAAGTCATTGTCAGAATGAGATTTCTGAGGATTATGTTCACATCTCTGAAAAAGTCCCTTGACAGTTTCAGTTTGCCTTGCTTAACAGTATCCAAAAGCATGGTAAATGCTTCCTAGAAATAAAAGTATGAAAGATCCTACTGTCTAACTTCTGATGCAATAAAATTGTGGGATTAATGAAGAGGAAGAGAAATTTCCTCATCACATTGGATTATTCATTATGTTCAGCTCTTATTAATCCATAAATTAGAATAACAAACAGTCTGCACATACTCATCAAATAAGGTTTGTGAAGAGTGAAAAAGAGGATTGAAGAAAGCTCTCAAGTAACAGATTCCACTATGAATTTCCTAGATTTTGTCCACCATCTCATGAGAGTGAGTAGATGGATGGTAGAAGCGTTTCAGAAAATACAGTTTCTTGGTATAAGTATTATCTTTTGTATTTATTGTTGCTTTTCACCTTGAACAAATGGAAGCAAATTGAATTCTGTGTTTTCCCCTTTTATTTCAGGGAACAGTGCTGGTCTGTCTTCCTACTTAGATGTATGCAGTGCAATGCATTCTTGTAATCTTGAGCAACATGATTTTGGCTCTTGAGGGTCTATTAGATAAGACAAGTTCAATGAAACTTTTGAAGGCTGTGCTGATATGCTTTATGCCATATGGTCAAACCTGGTTCTTTGGTGCTTATGTACAGTATAGGACAAGAGAAGAAAGTGAGTGGGCTGTGAAGGAGTGTAACAAAACCTTCAGAATGCATACACTCATAACAAATCTTCCATACCTAAAATTATAGTATTTGGTCTAGAGTTACAATTACATGGATGCAAAGGGTGTGAAGTAAAATTTACATGCTCAGATAACAATAGTAGTACCTAGCATTTATGTATCTTTCCTTCATCAAGAACTGTTTACATCTTTTACAAAAGGTTCAGCACCACTGTTTCATTTACCAGTTATATAAACTGAAAGACGCAGAAGGTCCCTCAACAGGTCAGAAGAAGAACCAGAATCAGGATACCTGTCCTGTAATCTGTTTGCTAGGTCTTGTGACATTCCCTTGTATCACCCACATTCTTTTTCTAGTAGTAACTTTGACACTGACAACCATAAAGCCAGCCAACCAAACAAACAAATTAGCAAACAAAACAAAACAAAACAAAAAAACAAACAAAACCAAACATATCAACCAATGAAAGAACAAAAACAAACAAAAACCTCCCACTATGAGTTATTGCAGTGGTCTTATTTCACATGGCATAGCTGAACTGTGAAATTCTGTTTAGTAACCTATAATTAACAGATAAAATATCATAAATCATTGGAATTATAAGTCATTGCAAATAAAAAGTAGGTGTCAAATGGTAGTTTCTATATTAAACTAAAATGCATATGCTATGCTTTTACCTTCTATAATAAGTCCAGACAAAAAATTTAGCACTCCTCTGTGCTGTCTGGGTTCTGAAGCTGTTGTTTCTCTTGCTGGAGAGCACGAGATGTGCTGTATCTGAATTCTCAGAGCTCTTTTGTACCATCACTGTAGCAAGGACACCTATCGCACCAACATGGAAGGTGAACACATAAGGGATATTTTTTCACTAATGTGAAGTGTACCACTTTCCAGGTGCCACGTTAAGACAGCATTGTATGGCATTAGACAGCGCCATAGACTTTTACACTGCTGCATAGCTGAAACTCCAATGACTCCACATATTCCATTGCTGGCATAGACCTCAGTATCCTTCCTCACCACTGGTCTGAAAGTTGTGCAATAACTGATGATGGCCTTCTTTGAGGCCCATCTGTTATACCACTTGGTACATATGTATATTTATGAAAAATAACATTACTTTAAGTGCAGTGTTCATCTTGTTGTCGAAAAGGTACCAAGTAACTTACTTTTTAATTTTTGTAATGGAATTTTCTGTTCTTATTTTCCAATCAAAGATAGCAAATGACAAGAAGAAAAAAAGTACTTCACTCTGGTTAATGTCACCATTCTCATTTTTTTTTTCTTTTAACATTTTTTTCTCTGTCAATATGAGGAAATAAACAGTGGAAAATTTGGTATCAGATATTAAAAGCAAGACCCTCAGGTATTCTTACTTGTCTAACTGCTTTTTGTCTATCAAAAAGTAATATTTGTCAACTTTTGTTTTTTACACCTTGATTTTTACAGTAATTAATTTATTACTTTAGAGTTTCTCAACAGTTATCAGTAAATTTATAGCTATTATTTCTTTTAATGATCTTATGTAGACACTGAAGTGACTTTAACATACATGGCAAAACTGCTGTCTCCAAATTATCAGCACTCACAGAGCCACTATCACTTGTGGAGCTGTTCCTCAGTACTTGCAGATCTCAGTGTATTTATTCGGCTGCCTAGTCTGAGAATGGAGAATATGACTTGGCGTGTAATGGCTGTCAGATTCTGGTTATGTTCTCCAGACAACAGGTGACACTTAGTGAGTGCTTATTGAAAGATAAATTTTGTATTTTTCATCTTGTCGAAAGTTTTCCACCCTGGGGCATGCACTAACAAAATTAGAACAAAACCAAAAATTGTAGTCATTAATTTCTGGAAAAAAATGACCTGCTGTCAAAGGCTGACTACAGTAGGGTAGGCATGGGAAGATTTTTTTCCAAAATGTTTTTACCTCTTGACTGAAATATTTTCTGTTGTCAGCTTTTCACTGATTATTTTTTTGCCTTTGTCTTTGAAGAAAAACAAACTTTTGGATTAAAATTTAATTTAACAAAAATCCTTTGGAAAGCAGTTTCAACACATAATTTTTGGCTAGCCCTGTATGGGGCACTAAAGCACAATAATACAACCTTAACAAGAGATTGGTATATTTCACAACTTGCTAAGTGACAGATGACTATTATGAATCAAACACCATTTTCATTGAGTTTTACTTTGCCTGAATAAATTTTCTCCTGTTTTACAGTGCAAGCTGTCTTGTACTGAGTAAGACAGTTAATCTGGTTATAAATAAGAAACCCAGCCTGGCCGCTGGGCTGACTGACAGAGGCTTCACCCCATAACATCCTTCCCAAGGTGCAAACATATCACTGGTCCAGGGCCTGGGGGGCATAAAGATCAGACCAATGAGCTGTCCAGACCCAGGAGTTTTGAATTGCCTATAAAAAAGTAAGCTCTGAGCAATAAAACATGCTGTTTGCTGATGACCCGATGGAGGGTTGTCGGGTGTGTCTGCCTCCAACGCTTGACCGCTGTGGTAACATTCTCCTTTCAGCTTAGAGTCTGCCTAGAGTTAAATTAAACCTGTCAAAAATGACAGTTCCTGCTATTCAATGCTCCTAGGGAAAAAAAAAAACAACGCAAACAAACCTGTCCAATGTTTAAAACACCGTAGCTGGTGTTCAGATTCCTCTGAGCAGATGGAGGTTGAAGGGAGATTTGTTGGCTCCAAACCGTTCACTGCAGTGCTCAGTAACTCTTTTTTTTTCAATTTTGTGGGTCTGATGAGATCATCAGCCATGTCACGTGATAGCATCAGACTAAATTACATTAATTGTAAATTAAAATCCTAATTACATTAATTGATGAAAATAAAAAAACCCTTACAATTAACGTGTTTTTCAAACAAACTGAGGAAAATCATCAAATGGATGGGGGAAAAAGGGAACAATTTGGAGATCAACTCCTAACCTTAACAATAATAAGCTGTGGAGGTCAGAGTAGGCATTTGCACAGTGTTTGCACCTACACTTCTTCAATAGGTACTACCAAAAAACACATCTTCTGTTTAAACAACTTTAGTTACACCTTGAAAAGGGCTCTGTGGAAGCAAAAAGAAAGGAACTTTTAATTTCAAATTGGCTTATTGAAGAGACGTGGAAACTCCATAGCTCTTTGTAAAATACAGAAACTACCTTCACTTTTTGGGATCTCAGGAGAAATACAGTTTGTGCCTCTCACATTTCCTCCCAGGTTCTTCTGTGTCACCAGTGACAACTTAGCTAAATATTCCACAGCAGTTTACCTAGTGAATTGATTTTTTACTTAAAACGTATGTGAATTTTGTCACTTAGTAGTGGTGTGAAGGTAAGGGAAGCAGAGCAGTGGCTGACAGCTGCAATCACAGGTAATGAGTGCACTCGTATTTCCAGGACAACTTTAACATATGCAAAGTTCCTATTGTAAAGGTAAAGGAACCCCCTGCTGATAGTAAAGCTGAAGAAATGGAAGACCTGACACTGTACCTGACACTAGCTGACGTTCTCCTGGCTATTGCAGCAATGGAGTTATTCTAAGTGGTAATACTTAGTGATTCTTGCCTTGTGAAAGTTGCATTGTGGCGCAGATGACTCAGCCTTTGTGGTGGTTTGGTGTGAGTATTGATCTATTTCCTGGCTTCAGTATTACTATTTGTGCTTTTCCCCCTGTTTTTTCTAACTCCCTCTCTTTTGGTCACCTTAGAACTACAATGAATGGAACAGGCAAGTTCTCCTTTGCACAGCAGTAGCACTCTGAGCCACACATCAACAGAATGTAGAAAACCAATTTGGACAGACGACCTACAGAACTGAGACAACATTCAGTTGTGGCCAGTGCATGTGCACAGGTCCTTTATGTCTGTGATAAGCAGGTGACAGACTTTTTGTTTGTTTGGTTGGTTTTTTCTATATGTCAAAACTACTCTTCTTCTTTGTTTAAAAAGTTCTGGTACATCCCAGAACAATCAAACCTTTCCTAGAACGATCATCAAAAGAAAAATATTGTTGTTTTCTTTTGGCAAAATCTGAGGGATTTTTCTTCACAAAATTATGAAACTCTGAGTAACTCTTTAGAGTCACTGTAGGTACATTCTAGAATTTTCTTGAAATTATTTCTTAACCATTTTCCTTAATGCCTAGTATTTTTCTTTGATGTTTATAAACCATTTGTTTGGGACTCTTGAGTGTTAAATACAGACAATTCCTAGAGATTTATGAATTTACCATTCCATCAGCTCTTTCAAACAAGATGATGTCTGCTTATAAGAGAAATGAACATAGGTTAAAGACCTAATCTATGGCACTATTTTCTTATTTCTTTCACATGTATAAGGCCCTGTAGAATTGTACGCATTAAGAATGCCAACTTGCATGAAATCTCACAATTAATATGCGTGTTTAAGATTGTTCCCCCTCCTTCTCAGTATGCTTTATGGAGAACTAACACTGGACTTTATCTGGCTACTATGGAAATTCAGCCCATCAAGTGTGTTTTGAGGTCTGTGTATTATTTTTCAATAGAGACATTCATATTACCTCCATTAAAACCAAGACCACAAATGAATCTTTTCTTCTTTCAAAACATACCCTTGAAGTGTACTTTGTGAAGGCATTTCCATTTATTACTTTGAGTACCACAGTGATCAAGCTGTTGCTATCTCCTATAAAAGCAGGTGGGAAGAAGAAGAGCTTAATCCAGTGCTGTGATTCCTATCAATTAGAGATAGTAAGGGCAAAAGCAAAAAAGGAAATGCTAATAAAGCAGATTTTTGTTGTAGTACTCAATATGAATGCTTCCTAACAAAAAGGACCTCTTGAACTTATTAGAACACTAATCTGCTTTGAGGTCACTAGAAATGCAAAAATGTATCAAAGTGTACATGGCAAAATCTGGACATTTTAAATTCAGCAATACTTCAATACAATTTAAAGGAAAGTGAGGAGCAAGCTACTAGAAAAAATAAAGAACATTCACGCTCCACAATTTCCTGTAAATTGAGGTCATACTGGTTTTTCTAGCTCTAAAATTGAAGTCTGACACCTTGCAGAGGAATAATAAATATAATGGACATGTCTCGTTAATTGGTACACCAGTAGGAGGCTGACCTAGATTGCTTCTTTTCAGAATCAAATTTCCAGGAGGAGAGAAAGAAACTATATTAAACCAAGCCTTTTCCAATTTACATTAGTGAAAGAGAGAAGGGTACACTTCATTACCTGTGTTATATGAGTCCACATTTGACTTGCACTGAATAGTCTTTCTGAAAAGGTTGTTGGGGGGATATGAATATATATTTTTTCAAACTCAATGAACTTTAGTGCTCAGAGAAGCTTTTCCAGACATGTTTGCCAGGCAACACCAGTTGTTATTAAGGTGTCCCATGTGTGCAGAGAGAGAATTGTGCCAATTTATATGTTATGTGGTGATTTTCAGATACAGATAAATGACCAGTAAAGATAAAGGAAGTCTAAGCAACATGCAATATTGCTATGTATAGTGATATCATCCAGTTCTTGATCCTCAGAGGTGAAAAGGAATTTTATGGAAATATAACTTAATATATTTTTGCATTATTACTCAGTGTGAGTTCAATCATATAAGCCTCATTTATATAAACAACTCATGCTTATGTAAATAATCCTGTTGGTATTGCCCGAGGAAAACCTACTTGTGAAAGTAAATGCTGTTATGAATTATACATCAGCTAGACTATGTTAAAAATCCTATTGTTGCCTGAAACTTCAATGCCAGTTTCTTCATCTTACCTTTTATTCTATGGTGTCTTCTGGGTGGAGGTTTAACTTTATTCCATTTTTACAGAACCCACCTTAACGAAGCCACCATGCACAGCTAGGAAAGGCAATGTACAGCACAAGAGAATATCATAAAGCAGCTGAAAATACAAACCATTATTTTATTATTAAGCTGTCTAGAAGAAAAAATATAAAACTTGCATTGCAAATATATAAGAAATATCAAATTTCTGTATTTTAACTTGCATATTAAAAATTATGGTGATTTGAGTACAGACATTACCATGTATATGAAGAATATGATGAGACAAAAAATTTTTGTCCCTCTATCTCTTCCTTCTTCCTGCCCATTCCTACATGACCACATGATGAGCTCACATTTTACTCTTGAACTAGATATTTTAGATATAGCCATCTGCATGAGAAGCTTAGTTAATATTCCAGAGCTCTATCTTGAAAGAAAAAATATAGCCTGATGAATTGTAATAGTAAAGCTAGAAGCTGCCAATACTCATTAACACAGAACACAGAGGAATCCCAATTATCCATGTAAGCCTTTTTATTTTGCACTTCAAATACAGTGAAATAATAATCTTAATAATTTCCTCATAAAATTGAATGTATTTCACTTGTTAAGTGCATCCTCCTTAACATAATCTGAAACATCTCATGTTTTATTCACAGCTCATTGAGAACCATAAAGGCCAATTACAAGCAAGAATCAAGCTAAGTAATAAAATTCCAACCTATACTGTGAGAACAGGGCTGTTCTGTTCTATACTCTGTCTTTATCACAAGATATAAAATCAATTTAATATAATCACTTTGAATTACAAAGTGCTGCTAGGTAATCAGAAGTATATACATTAACTAAGGCAATGAATATTTTGTAGTTTACTCCTTGAATTGCACCAGTACTGCATGGTTATTATATTTTTATGCATTACTTTAGTTACTGTTACAGAAAAAGCACTTAAAATAGGGCTTTAAAGGAAGATCTCCATTGCAGTTAGAGTACTACTACACCAATAAATTCTGCCTGTGCAACTTCACTTTGCCTCAGATGCAACCCTTATTAAAACCACAAATACCTCTTGATAATGTTTGAACTTGAAGTATATAGAAAGGATTCTGAAAACAAAACCACATTATTTCACCCTGATTAAAACTGTTGCGGATGCATAAAGCAATGAATTTCCTGATTGAGTGTCAAGAAACATATTTATAGATACCAGCATCTCACAAGAGAAAAATGTCTCTTGCAGCTACTACTATTCTGTTTGTAGGCTTTTGAATGCCTTGTGAACTGCCACAACTATCTGACCACGAGAATTCTTCCTGTATTTTATTTTCCTGATATATTTTTGCTTCCAGTCTACTACATATTCCTAGGCCAACCATCTCAAGTGCATGTGCACCAATGTATGTAGCTTGGGGAAAAAATAGGAGAAGCTGGAGCTCCACGGCTGGTCAGAAAGTTGGGATATTGTAGGAACATCTGAAGCATGGTGTGACAACTCATATGACTGGAGAGTCACAATGGATGTCTACAGTCTACAAGATTCTGAGTCTGTTTGAAGCAGAATAGAATCATACCAGAGATGGCAAAGTGGACAAATACCTGTTGAGAACTACAAGTTCACTGCCAGGGAGTGCTGAGATTCAGTTAGGAAAGCAAAATCCCAGGGTGATTTGAAATTGCCCAAAGGTGTCAGAATCCACAAGAAAGGGTTCTCTGTAAAGACCAAGCATAAATAGGAGGAAAACACTGGCCCACTGTGAAACAGAAGTGAATTAATCACCAGTAATGCTGAAAAGGCAGGCAGAGAGGTTCTCTGTGCTTCCTTCAGCTCTATCTCTACCAATGCTTTTTGACCCAGGCCCTGGGAACAACAATCCAGGTAGAAGATAACACTGGCCAAGGGTCAGTGAGGGAAGATTTGGTATGTGAACTTTCACAGTTCACACCTGAGAGTTGTTAAGGTTGACATCATTGTGATATCGCTCTCCATAGTCTTTGAGAAGTCATGGATATCTTCCCAGAACCCTGGAACAAGGCTGTCACCCCATGTAACAAGAAGGACTTAAAGGAGGATTCAGGGAATTATAAACCCAGAAGTCTTATTTCGGAAAGTCATGGAACAAATCTTCCTGGAGGCCATTACTAGTCAGATGAAGGACAGGATTGGGAAAAGCCAGCATGGATTCACCAAGTGCAAGTTGTGCTTGACAAACTCGATCACCTTCTACAACAAAGTAACTTTGTTGACGTGAAGAAAGCAGTGGACACTATCTACCTGGATTTCTTTAAAGATTTCCATAGGGTCTTCCACAGCTTTTTCTTAGAAAAAGTGTTGTGTTATAGTTTAGACTAGTGGTCTGTGTGGTGGAACTGGCTATTTACCACCAACCCAAGAGTGCTGGTTAATAGTTCTTTTTCAAACCTGGCACAAGTGGTGTCCCCAGGGACGAATATTGGACTCAATGCTGTCTTAATGTTTTCATTAGTAAGCGCCTGGAAAATAGGATCAAATATAACCTGATAAAGTTTGCCAGTGATATCAAACTTAATGGTGAAGTGGGAACTTTGGCAGGGAGAGCCACCATACAAGAAGACCTGGATAGGCTGAAAGAGTGAGCTAACCAGACAAATTGAGGTATTGCACCTGTAAAAATATAACCCAGGAGCGCAGAACGGGCTGGGATCTATCTGGCTGTGGAAAGGTCTTGGCAGACAAGTTCAGTATGAATGACCTCTGTGATGCTGTGGCAAAGAATGCCATTGGGATGATGGGCTGCCTCAAAAAGGGCATGACAAGGAGAGATAAATTCATCATTTTGATTTACTCAGTTCTGGTCAGGCCACAGTTGGAATACTGCGCTTAGTTTTGGTCCCTACTATACAAAAAGATGTGACCAGGCTAGAGAGGGTCCAGAGAAGTGCCAGAGAGATAAAAACGAGAAACCTGCCCTCTGAGATAAGGATGAGAGTGCTGGACTTGTTCAGGTTTGAGAAGATTTGAGTGAGAATTTATCACCTTGCTCCAGTGACTACAGAGAAGACAGAGACACCTTTTTACAACAAGTAAAAAGGAAAAGATAAGGGCTAATGGGTGAGTTACTCCTGGTAGATTGAAGTGAGACACTTTCAAGATCCAGGTGGACAAGGTGCTAGGCCTTGTCTGGACTGTGCTTTTGACAAAAAAGGTTGGACTAGAGATAATCCTTGAGATCCCCTCCCAGTATTTAATATTCTATGATTCTTTTTATTCTATGATTTCTCTAATGTGGCACTGAATAGCAGATTTTTATTTTCATTTCACCCAAAAGGAGTAATGGTTGGAGAATCAATACCTTAAAACCTTGTTCTCTGTGGGTTTGTAAGTAGTGCTTGTACTCCTGATTGCACCATGTAAGCTGACCTTAAAACAATAGTACGTTCACAACATCAAAGCCTTGTTGACAGTGTTAATATATATTGTGAGACTGAGAGAAGGCTTCATTAGCACTCCAGCACTAATTTTCTGAATGAGTTGGGGAATGAGATATGAACATAGCAGCCATTCCAAGGAATCAAAGTTGGTATAGATGACAAGAAGAACCCTTTTTCCCTTCGTCTTCTTATTTTTTATAAATTATTCTGTAAATAAATGTGCCTGTTTTTTCTGGATGTATAACATGGCTGGTGATCTTAGGCTCTGTTAATAGATATGAAAATGTTGCATATTATTTGCAAACGTTTGATTAAGGAATGCACAGCCTCTTTAATTCAAACCAAATTTCTAGAAATAACCTAATTCTCCTTGTAAGTTTGTGCTGACAAAATTTGCCCTAAACCTTGCATAATCTTGTTGGTTACTGCCTTTCTCTTTCCCATGAGGACTACAGAGAGCTGAAAAGTGGAATTAGATTTTTCTCCTAAGGAGGATACTGCAACTAGGTTTAAAACCAATTCTCAAGAAAAGGCCTCCAATTTTTCCCTCTGAACAAGAACCCCTTCTCTCTATATGCAGACAAACAAGCTTGCCTCCAGCAAGAAAAGTACTTGGGAGAGAAAGAAGAAGAAAAATCAATGTTCCAACAAGATCAAACCAGTTACTGATGCTCTTCGGAATTTTTGGGGGCACGCAGAAATGTTATTGTGTTCATTAAACTCCTAGACAGCATTTTCATTTTCACAATGAAAGTAGTGCTCTCCTTGCCAGCAACCTTGCTAACAAGGGTCTCTGCAGGTTCATAGCTCCAATTATGACACAGTTTATACAGGACCCTAGCAGTAAATACTTTGACTTGCTCCACTGTGGGTTGATCTTTGCTCCTGCAGTTTCCAAATAAACAATGGGCTGGAGGTGGAACCTCAAACACCTGTTTTTTCTTTCGGAATTAGAATACTGGAAACACGTTGGCTAACGTGCAGCTGAGATTCTCAAGGAGACTTTCCCCTGGGTTTGTGTCTCACTTAACTACTTGTTTTTGGCTGACAGAAAAAATTTGTATCTAGTCTGAAAATAATATTAGGAAACAAACTAAAGAAGCTACATGAATACGTACAAAACGTAGATGTACATAGTATGCGATAGTATGATTATTGACTAGTAAAAAGAAGTGTAGAGGTATGTGGGTGGATATGGTATTAATAAAACTATGGTTTCAGACACTGGGGTTCAATTTTTGAGAGTATATGTGAAGAAGTTAAGAGTAATGTTTTTCATTACACTTGGAAATGATGAAAAAAGCTTTGACTGTAAGACTGATATCTATTTATTATACATATGAAAATAATTTTAACCATAAATACTGAGAATTGCTGGCTATGTTTGCAGGCATTGGCAGGGAGACTAATTTAACTGAAAGCAAAATAAGCATACTGCAAAGTTTGTGTACATAACTAGCATCTGCAAAAGACAGTCTTATAAAAATGGATAATTTTTTAATTCAATACAAAATATTTTGGTTACTTATATAGATATTTTACACTGCCATTGTAAGTCAAAATAGAAATACACTGTGATACCTTTTGGAAGCAATAACAACTTGCTTCAAGACAATTAATTCAGAAACTCAAACCCTTACTCACTGAACTGTTTATATATCAGATGTTTAGGTATGACTGACATCTTCAATGACATCAGTGGCATTTTATGCCAATATTTGTCTGGAGTCTAGGCTAGTAGACACTCCAGGCATAGACATGAATCAAAGAGATTCAGGCAAGAATGTTGAAGCATTCTTGCCTGAATGAAGTGGGGAAAAAAATTTGAGCCAGTAGCAAAGTTCATTAGTCTATGAATATTACCTTCATTCTGCTCATAATGTCCTTTTGTTTCACTGGTGCATTGGTTTGAATACAGGATCCTAAACCTGGATTTTTCTTATGCTTACGTCAGACCATAAAATTAAAAAGGAAAGTTTCCTTCAGCACTAAATATTGGCAGATGGAATGGCAAACGAAGCATAAACTGAAGATCAATAATCACTATAATACACAGAAAATAAATCAATCACTTTTATACTCCAGGTCTAAAGGATGCATATGCCATGTGACCTCAGAATTTTTCAGTTTCCTAGGGTTGGCATTCCCTATGGGACACTGGCAGATGTTTTCATCTTGCACAGGTCTTTTACATACTCAAAAATTGCTGTTTCTAACGAGTTCCATTGTGTAAGGGGTCATATTTCAAGTAACTTGATGAGACAGAATGGGAAAAGCAATCAGGCATTGCCAACACATTTTTTGTATTGTTAGTTTTGTATCTGTTTGCTGTATATCTTCCGCGTGTGTGTGTCTGGTCTTGTAAGACAGAAATATTTCCAGGATTCAAATGAGTTGAAGACAAACAATTACCAAGTCTCATTCAAACACACAGCCTCACATCAACAATTTGGTCGAGCAGGAGACGAAAGGAGACAGGCTGAAGCAAATCAGCTACTCCATTACAAAACCCCAAAATGTTATCACTGATTGTATTAAAAACACCATATTTAGACATTTGGGGTAACTTGACAAAATAGTAGTAACCTTTAGGAACACATTTAAGATCAGTCCAAAATTAGTCTGTGAGAGGATTAATGAAATGAGAGTCTTTCTCTAAGTTGTACATGCTGAAGGCTAAGCCAAATCCTATAGAAGCAACAGGGTACATAAACCTTCCTGCTAGAACTTCAACAATCTGTCATTGAAGGTGAAATTTGGCCTGGTTCAGCTGTGTAACTCGGCTTAGGCTGCTGAGGAAATTGCTAGGCTGCGAGGAAGTTTGTAGAGTAGAGACGTATAGTAAGACAGGCAACATTGCAGGCAGAGCTAAGATTCTTCAGATAATGCTAGTTAGAAGCTCAAGAATTCAAGAGAAAAAACACTTCTGTCAGATAATATAAAATCCTAGGATACAAAAAGAAACAGGGAAGTAGAAGATGGCAACTCAGCATCACTTCTACAAGGAGCAAAGAATACAGAATCATAGAATATGCTGAGTAGGAAGGCATCCCCCAAGATCATCGAGTCCTGTCCCAGGGCAGTACCACAACCAAGAGGCACACCATGTGCCCAAAACTGTCCCCAGCACTCAAAGCAAGGCCACCCCATTGCAGAGAAGAGCAGGACAATACTGTCCATTGCCCAGCTGGCAATGCTGGGCCTGATGTCCCCCAGGACACAGCTGACCCTCCTGGCTGCCAGGGCACTGCTGACTCATGTTCAACTTGCCATCAATGAGGACCCCCAGGTCCCTTCCCATGGCACTGCTCTCCAGACTCTCATTCCCCAGTCTGTCAGAGTTGCCCCATCCTAGGTGCAGAATCCGGCCCTGTCACTTGTTGAACTTCATATGGTTGGTGATTGCCCATCCCTCTGATTTTTTGCCATCTCTGTGCAGGGCCTTCCTTCCTTCGAGGGAGTCAACAGCTCCTCCCAGTTTCATATCAGCTGTGATCTTAGTGTCTCTTCTAGTTCTGCATCCAAGCAGTTTCTGAAGGTGTTGAAGAGTGGAGGTCTGAGGACGGAGCCCTGAGGAACCCCACAACTGACAGGTCACCAGTCTGATGTAACCCCATTCACTGTAACCCTTTCTGCCTAACCCATGAGCCACTGGCTCACCCATTGCATGTGTTTATCCAGCTGTGGGCTCTTGCTCTCCTCTCCCTACCTCCACTGATGGCTGCCTGGCCAGAAGTTACTCATCACAGGCTGGGGGTTCTTAGTTAGGTCTATTATTGGTTAAAACATTTATTACAGTGATGAAAATATAGTGTTTAAATTATAGTAATTAAAATATTATTAATAAGATGTAAACAATTACAGTGATGGAAATATGTAATTACAATTACAAATATGTTCTTTTATATAATACAAAACTGCCTGAATCTCTGAACTGTATGCTTCTATTCATTCCGTGGATACATGAAAGTAAATGTGAATCAAAAAATTTAAGAACATGTGATCCCTTATTTTTATAACTAGCTAACTTGTAAGCATTATAGATCCTAAGTTTTGCATCCATGTCTCAGGTTTTTGCTGAAACATTTAGAACAGAAAATGACACTTGGCATCTCTCTATTTATATTCAAAGAAAGCATTATTTTCCACATATTTCCAATTGCCCTGTGTGGAGAGATGAACATGTACTCAACAGAGCTAAACCTAAGTAAATCAGCTTAGTAGGAATGAGATGGGCTGATAATGTGTTAAAATTATTTCACTAAATTAAAATATAGGAAAGCATTGGCATAGCACAAAATACAAAGCTGAAAAGAAAGGTTGTTTTCCTTGTCATTTCGAAACATGTTGATAAACCATTTTTATGTATCCTGATGTATATACAAGGAAACTGGAATGAATTCCTATTTCAGAGGCACTTAGATCTTAAAAAGAGATGCATTAGTTTATAGTGTTTGTAAATAACTTATGGTGAGGGAATATGGCTTTTCCTATCCAGCTCACACTAACTAGTGGAGTTAGGGCAATGGATTTATTTTTGGGAGCCCCTACATTCACATTTCAACAGGCAAGGCCGACCCTGGACAACACTTCAAAGCACCAGGTTGAACAACACCTAAGTTTCCATCAGGTCATGCCCACTCTCCCACAGAGACTGGGGAGAGAATCAGAAGGAAAAATGTGAAAGAAACACATGGATTGAGATAAAGAAAACTGTTTATGCAAGCAAAAGCAAACAAGGAATTCCTTCGTTATTCCCCTTGGGCAAGCGTTTAGCCATTTCAATGAAAACAATGCCTCAGCATGTGTATCAATTTCATGGGAAGGCAAATGTGATGACCACCTTTCTTAATGTCCTACCTTTCTTCTCCTTGCCTCGAGCTTTTATGACTGAGTATGATGCTATATGGTATAGGATTTCCTCTTGGGCACTTTCGGTCAACTGTCCATGCTGTGGCCCTTCCCAGCTCATTGGAGGGTCAGCTGAAGAAACAGAAAAGGTATTGATGCTGTGCAAGCGCTACTCAACATCAGCCAGAGCAATGGCTTTGTACCAGCACTGCTCTGGTCTCCAGTCTAAAACACTGTATCTATCATCTGAGCTGCTATGAAGAAAAAGTAGCTCCATCCCAGGAAGACTGAGTACAGTTATATAAAATATAAAAAAATCAAAATCAACATTTCAAAGACTTGTAAACATCAAATTCAAGCATATTACAAATCCCGAATGCTTCCTCTCACATTTATACTGTTAATACAAGATATATATGGCCAACAGAGGCTGAACATGAGCTAGCAATGTGCCCAGAGGTGACCCAGAAGGTGTCCAAAAGGCATCCAAGAAGGCTGATAGCACCTGGCCTTCATCAGAAATAGAGTGATCAGCTGGATCAGGGAAGTGGTTCTTGCCCTGTGCTGGGCACTGATGACATCACACCTCATGTCCTGTGTTCAGCTCTGGGCCCCTAACTACAAGAAGGACATTGAGGAGCTGGAGTGTGTCCAGAGAAATGCAATTCATTAGGGGCTGGGCAAAAGCCTGATGTGGAGCAGCTGAGGGGGCTGGCAGTGTTCAGTTTGGGGAAAAGGAGGTTCAGAGGAGGCCTTATCGTTCTCTACAACTGTGTCTTGGTTTGGAAAGACAGGAGTCTGCTAAGGAAGGCAGGAGTCTACCCTGAAATGGAGAATGTAAACCCTCCCCACCCCTCCGAATTGCTATAATTTTAAATTGAGGGGCTCTCAGGCAAAGATATGGGAGCAGGAAATAACAGTTCTTTAATAGGGAAGAAAAAAAAGAATAAAATAAACAATGCAGTCCACTAGAACAACACTGACAGAGTCAGAACCCAACCTGACACCCTGTTGGTCAGGGTGTTGGTGGCAGTCTGAAAATGTAGCTGCAGTCCTCTGAAGTGTCAGGGGTGGTTCTGTTGGAGCAAGGAGGATCTGTAGAGAAGGATGTAGTCTTCCTCTGAAGATCCAGTGGAGGAAGAGGCAGCTGTTGTTCCTCTGGGGAATCCCGTGGAGAAAAGCCGTGCTGGAGTTTCAGAATCTCAGAATATATCGGGGTAGCAATGCTTGGCTCCTCCCTCTGGGCGGAGCATCTCACAATGGGATGTTATAATTCTTATCAGGCATGCACTGATATTCAATAGTCTGTTATCAGCAGAGGTCCCCTCCCGAGGAAGGTGTGAATGTGGTCACTCAAAGAGAGAGATAAGGCAAACTGCTCACTTGACAAGGTAATCAGCCATACAGATGGTAATGGAAAACATCTTGCATGCAATCTTCAACAAACTGGCTGACAGGAAGATGTGGCCAGGCGAGGGTCAGTCTCCTCTTCCAGGCAACAAAAGACAGGACAAGACATAATCTTGAACTGCAACAGGGGAGGTTTCATTTGGACATTAGGAAGAACTTCTTCATAGAAAATGTGATTAGACATTGGAATGGGCTGACCAGAGAGGTGTTGGAGGTGTCTAATGAAAGAAAAGTGGCATTTATCGCCATGATCTGGTTGACATAGTGATATTTGGTAAAAGTTTGTACTTAATGATCTCAGAGGCCATTTCCAATCTATCTTATTCTGTGACCTTGTGGTATATCAGCTGTTTTATTTATTATTATACGTATGGATAATATAGATGCAGTCATTAATTCTTGTGTTACATGGGAATCCTGTTACTTAAGTACAATTAAATCTCTAAGATTGATAGAATATGAGAATCTGACCCTATTTATGTAATGACATATCTTACTATACTTCCTGTCTCAGAATGTTCTCCACACTGTGCACGTTCAGCTGGTTTCTATGGCACATTATTAAATACAGATATTGACTTCAGTCTCAGATCATGCTGGTTATGTTGTTGAAGGAAGATGACAAAGTAAATAGCTTTTTTCTTGATACTTACGGACTAACACCTAAAGACTGTTTCACTTTGTTGCTGAATTTAATTCAGCTGCATTCTGCGCTCCTATTTGCCTCACATTGTGCAGCTAATAGACCTTCTCTTCCCATCTTAAATCTAAATGGAATTAATGCTGTGAAAAATTCTTTTTAAAAGTTTAGCTTAATAATCTGGAAATTATGGCTACCTAAATAATGTACTATAGCTAGCACCAATCTTAGTATTTTAGTATTTATTGCAATTCAGTGAAAATGTGTACAACGATTTATCTCTTTTTTTTTTTTTTTTTTTGTACCGTTGGACGCTTAGCCAATGCAGAATATGGTCTTGATTGCAGCAACAGCTGTAGATATTTCCAGGGGTCATATCACCAGCAAGGTGCCTAGCATAAATCTTAGATTAATTAAAATTTGGTTTATAGCTGAGTGGACAAGTCCTGTTAATGGTAATTTCCCATTCACCTGAGCTTCTGGCTTTTCTCAAATCCATATGATTAAAAAAGGAAACGTGTAGG
>NW_005054542.1:204653-239664 GCF_000277835.1 Geospiza fortis | reverse complement strand
AAAGCTTCTATCTTCCTTTTCTTATCTTATTTGCTTATATTGCAGTCAATTTTCCTCTTCAGACAATTTGCTTTCTTCAGAAGGTGATGTGTAACTCATTAATGGGACATGATTTTCTATACTGGCTATGCCTAAAATTAATCACAAGACTACATGCAAAATTGTCCCATTTTGAACTCTCCTATTAATTCCCCTTTAGCATTTAAATTGAAATCACATGAAAAGTACAGCCACCTCTCCAAGATAAGTAGAAATATATGTGGGAAGCATGGACATAGTCAAGGTTTAAATAAGTGTAGAGATTTTTCAAATTCTGGATTTGCAGGTAAGAAACTGTAGACATTGTGTAAATCTCTTTCCTTGCACTCCAGTTCTGCCTATGGGTACATAATCCATCACTGTGATCCCAGTCACATATCTGACTTTTTGCACACCTGTCTTTCAGTAAACCTAAAAATACCATCTCCACATTAAATTCTCTTCAGCAGTCAAAACAAAACAAAACAAAACAAAAAACCCAAACAAAACAAAACAAAAAATCAAGTTTTCTAATAACTACCATTCAAAGGTGTGCAAGATCCCATAGTTTTATACAGATTTCACATAACTTCTTTAATCTCTTTAAGCCTTTGTGTTGGTTGGAAAAGTATTTCTCGTTACCAAGTAACAGTTTAAGGACTAAATTTTTTGTGTGGACTGGACTTTTGCATTAAAGATGGGAAGCACAGATCAAATATGGGATTAATTCCACTGACTCCACTGGGGATACACCAAGAGTAAATTTAACTCAGTCTCTGTGGCTTTCTGTGGTTATAATTTTCATTTCATATAGTTTCATTGCAACTATTTTAGAAGAATTTCTCTAAGTAGTCACATTTAGAGGACAGGTAACAGCCTATTTGATGACATAAAATTTTGGAAAGGACAGATAGAGCAGCTATCTGTGGGAATACATAAATCGGAAAGTTTTGGGAAAGCTGCAAAAGGCAGGCTTCAGAGACAGCAGAAAAATTATGTAAAATTTAGAAATAAACAAATAGAACAATGATCTGTGTATTAACGCTTGTCTAGAATAACTCCCTAAGCTACAGAAAAGTATATCTAGCAAGATATGAGGAACTTCTAAGCTTAATAATGGAGCTCTGTGCATTGTGTTTTAAGGCTCACAAGCAGGTATTGTATTTGAAATAAGCAAGCATTGTTTTAACCAAAGGTACGTGTGCTTATAGTGGTTGGATAGAACTACTGTCAATAACTTATACTGAGGGGATTTACTTTTGTACATGAATGTGCCCAATATATTCCTATATCCAGGTTGCCAATTTAAGCTGGTCACCAATTCAGCTATATTTACCCTGGTGAAATGGTATGTTGTATTGCACTAAATAGCTTATTTAATTGTTGTTTTGCACTGGGTGATGGCAAGTTTTACTGGGTATGTTATGTCACATAGGGGAGATTGTTATTCCTCCTTTCTCATTACATGGTCTCTCCCTCATACACCCCCCTGCCAACACACACCCGGAGGTCTGTCCCATGGATACTCCTCCCCTCGCCCCTCCCCAGTGTTATCCCATTGGCCACAGTCCTCTTTCCCCACCCCCATTCCCTCGGGTATAAAACCCACTGCAGTGTGGGTTTGGCTTCTTTTCTACTTGTGTGGTTGCCGCACCAGCAGTGTCCTGTCCCAAGCCAATAAACTGGACACTCGTCCTCGCGTGGAGAAGAGCGCTTCTCGTCTCTTACTTTCTGTCCATGCAAGACCGTGTGGGCTTGGGTTCGAGCTAGCCAGGTTGGACCCATACAAAGCCCAGAGAGCCACGGATTACTGCAATGGTGGAAGATGGAGTCCCCTGTATCACAATATTTAAACTCCTGCCTGGCTGTCAGATCAATAGCAGCCATAAGTACAAGTCTATATGTGTTGCTAGACTGCGAATAGATTGAAATGCATATTCTTTTAAATTTCATAGAGTGTTCAAAAATTCTGCAGGTCTGGGGATGCCATCAGGGTCCGCAGTAAAGCTCTTCCTGGCCTTGTGCCAGGGAATGTGCATGTGTGGTGGGGGTTATATAAATCTAATACCATGAGAATCTGGAGACTGCAATTTAGGGTTCCTGTTTTGCAAGATTTATAGGAGTTCTACAGAAGAGTTTTGACTTTGTTTTTCTTTCCATTTCAGCATGTTTAAAATTCAGTGAGAGAAATCCTGTAACTGAAGTGATGAGTGTCTTTTATAGCTATGTGGATATTAATGAATATAAGTTTGAAACCGGCATGCTAGCCATGAGATTTACTATAACATAATTCCATCCCAGCTTGACCCAATATAATAACTGATCCCTATATTACTTTCAGATATGTCATCTCGGGAGCATGTGTGTGTGATTATGAGATGCAGCGATTGTAACATAGAATTCAAAGAATATTCACATTCCTGAATTCAAGCACTTGTCTGCATCCTAGGAGATTTTAAGCAAAATGTTGTGTGGAACATCTGCTGTTTAGACTTAGGCATCTTCAAAGAAACTTAGATTGCTTATTTATTTATTCATTAACAATGATTATTGATTTAAAAAATCAACACTTCATAAATCCAGCTTTAAGGAAAATCAAGACCTCATAAATTCAGCTTTAAGGAAAGTTGAAACAAAATTATAGCCAAAGTTATACAGCTCAACTATTCTTTCCTAGCAAGGTCAGACATGTAATTTATAAAACCCTCTTGTTTGGCTTTTGATTTGTGATTGTTTATAGTTACTAATTTAATTAATTAAAAGTGTTCAGGTTAATGAACCTGTATGTTCAATTAAATATTTAATGATCCTGTTAAAGTAGTTAACAATTTTAATAACCGCTAACACTATTTTTATAATCCATTATCCTTAAGTGAATTACTGTTAATTCATTATTTGTAAGTTTAATGATCTCTTTTGAGTATCTCATTTTCAAAGCTCCCAGTGCAGTTTCCCCTCACCAGCAGCATGCAGCACTTTACAGGGGATTCCTAACATACTCCAGGGGAATTATAACTTAACTCCATGGCAACCAGGAACACTAATGAGAGACTTTCCCGCCAAAAACCTGGGAGTTATCATTGCACCCCAGTGAGAGCACACCATCAGAAAGAAGGTTTTACCTCACCATCTATAAACACCAATCACCAAAGACTGTGGGGGTGGAACTGCAGGCATGGGCTGAGGGGACCGAGAGTATAAAAGGAGTAACCTGATGTGAAGAACTGTCCTTTGACTGTGGGCTGGCTAAGTACTGTTCTTTTGCTATCTTGTGTCAGTGGCTTTTAAACTGTGAACTAGCTACAGCAAGGGACCCAACGCTGCAGACTTCCGTCAGCTTCTCTTTTAGAGACCTTTTTTGCAGATTTGAAGGCAGATTAGCTGCATTCACTGCAGTGCCATCGAGTTCTTGCCTTGGGGCTAACACTGGTTCGGCCAGGGGATTCCTTAATCCTCGGACACGGGATTTTTAATTTTTCTTTCTCCTTTTTTTTAATCCCTTCCTTTATCCCTTCCTCCCCTTGTTGTTTTTTCCCCTTTGAGAAACACTGTATTTTTGTTTAAATTCCCAAAGTTGTGTCATTTTTATCACAGATATTATCAATAAAGCCATGTGTTAATCTCAGGGCATTTACGCAATGCTTAAATTCTTCCTTTCTTTCTTTCTTTCTTTGGTTTTATATCCAGCCTGAGGTAATTAATTTTTACCAATCAACACAACTTACATCAATTATGAAAAATATCCTTTGGATATACTAACATCCTTTTGATGAAGGATATTAATAATTTATCCCTTGAGGTCCGACCTCACCAAATGTGAATTGCCAGATAGACAGTGGAGATGGCTCTGAGATGGCTCTGCAAAACAAAACCAACAACAGTAATAATCATATCTGACAGCATCATGCCAAAATAACCAGCCAAATAATCATAACTCAATAAAATATCTCAGCCTCCACGTGACAGAGAACCAAATGCTGTCATAGAGAACCAATCTACTAATTAAACAACATGCCTGTAATTATATGACTTGGTTGCAGAAACGAAAATTTAAAAGAACAGAAAAATTAGTAGATGTGTTGAAATACTCCTTTTTTTTTCCATTAAGCTTTTCTAAAATTATTACACATTAATCTCACATTTAGAGAAGTAATATTATCAGATGGTGGGTTTTTTTTTTTTGTTTTGGTTTTTCTTGCAAAATAGTCTAATGATTTAACAAATTTATTCTTCTGTGCTAAAAATAAAGCAAATGAACCTGTCATGTGCAGGATTAAACCTAATTCTTCCCAAACTTTTCACATACTATTATCTTCTTTATGTCTCCTGTGTAAAAATTTAAAAACAGTCTTTCAAGTTTTTATTTTTTCATTGACTTCTTTGATACAGCCATACGTTTCTCATTTTGAATCCCACTGAATGAAGGAAATGCAATATATTTCAATTACAGTTGGACTAATCTCTGCCAAATTGCCTGGTCTGTGTAAAACTGTAATGTGAGCACTGAATGTAATTTATAAAATTAGACAACTTTAGCTGAGTTGCTCAAGTCAGAATTCTGAGTTTGGATGACAAAACTCAATTAAAGAATGGACTTTTCTAATCCCTACTTTATAGGAATATAAATGCCCCCAAGAGTCAGATACATAACAGCATTATGAAAACACAGCAAATGGAAAACCAACAGAATCAAAATCTCTAAATTAGATTTTAAAATTCAAACATATGAGAGCAAGCTATGTAGCTGGCATGACATCAGGAAACAGTCCACATTAGGGGGAAAAAATGGGAAAAAAACCTGACTGTGGCATTTTTTCCTTACATTAAATTATTGCATGCATTTCACTCATCATCTTTCACCTTTGTTTCCATGACTAAAACCTCATGGCTGAAGTATTGTAAAAAGAACTGCCTCTCTGCAGGGGACTAGTGTTCAGGCTCATTATATAAAACAAGCCTCACTTAATACAATAAATGTGTTCATATTTAAATAAAGCCAGAGATGATTTCTGGCTCAAAACAAGCAACATAACATGTTTCATTAGTGTGGTACTGAATAGTGACAATAAAAAAGAGGTGTAAAGACAGGCTGAATTAATATGAATGAAAAAATAATATTTCCATTCTTCCTTGCCAGCCAAATATGTTGTTATAGCAGAAGGGAGTAGCACTTACCACCAGATATTAACTGTGAGGCATGCTCACTGGGCTCATCCTTGTAAGTAGCTCTATGATCCGTTACCTTGTGTTTAAATTACTCTGCACCACTTTCTGCAGTGAAAGCTCATGTCAGGCTTGTTACAAATAATTTAAGACCCAGTGAAATCTCTGTTAACATTCAGTAGATTCACCTGGGGAAATGAGTTTAAAAGCCAATGAAAAATAACTACCACCCACTTCACGTGGAAGAAGGTGTATAGCTACATCAGCTCACTGCTCCATCCAGGCTGGAGAGCCCTTCTTCCAAAAGACAGGTTGTGCCCAAAATTGTGGATGTCCTTCTTGCACTACTGAATTTAGAGTTTATCTGTGTCTCCATGCAGAAGGGCTGCATTGTACTATGTAGGTGTATCCCAGATGTTTCTGTCAGCTGAGCAGCTGTCTCTGATCTGACTCTGTGAAGACAGGTAGGGAGTAGGTTGCTCCTGCACCTTTAGAAATGTGGGTAATTTGCAGTCCTGTTGTGTTGATGGAAAAACTGCCCCATCACATTGTCTTTTTGTGTGACTGTCTTCAAAATAGTATCATTCTCTCTCTGAAAATGTGATTTTTCTATCTCCTTACCACAAAGCTTGTCTCCCTACAGGTCTGGACTCTTGTATCAGTCCAGAAGTGTGAAACAAAAAAAAAAAAAAATGTTGTCTTTACTGATCTTTACAGGGACAATGCTATGCAATATTGCCATGAAATAGCAAATGTGTGATTATTGGAAAGAGAACAAAAATAGAAAAGACTGCTGTTGAAAAAAAAAAGGATGCAGAATAACAGCCTGAAAACTAGAAAAAATTGTCCCATGTTAGCTGAGGAAAGATTTGAGAGTTTCTGGGTATAATTAATACAGACATTTCCTGAGCTTCAGGAATTAATTTTCTAGCATTAATGTTTCTGGGTGTAGATTCTCATAAATGAGAGGAGTCATACATTCTAATTTATACACTGTGTTGATCCAATTAATGCTTTCTATATGAAAGTTTCATGGGCACCTGTGACAGATTTAAGTTATGTGATATTTAATTTTCTTGTTTTCATATTTACTTCTGGGAGAGATGTTACTTTCTAGTCCTTGCTGTTCTGATTAATTTCTCTCTGCAACATCCCTATATCCATTCCTGCACCAGATTTAAGCTTTTGTACTTTTCTTATTTTAATTGAGAGAGGTTCAATTTTGAGAGTTGGTACATTTAGCTTCAGCTTCAGGCTCTGTGAAAACTTGAGCTTGGCAAAGAAAAGTGTATCCTACATTTGGCAAGCAATGAAGGAACATTATTTGTAAATATTTTATTTTAAAATTAAAGTATTATACATATAGAGTCTTAAATGTTCCTCTAACAAAAGCTTTGAATTTCACTTTCAGATTTTATGTTGAGTTTGTCAGTTCTTTGGATCTACATCTTCCACACACAGCTTTCACTAGCTCTGTTAAAATAAAAAAAAATGCAAATTTTAAGATAATAAAGGAGAAGAAAATCCTAATACATCTTTTTAATGCATTACTACTACTCAGACATATACAGATTTAATTTTATTATTTTTGTCAGTTATCTTCTTTTTCAACCTTTGCTATTCCCATATAAACACAGAACATAAACTGCTTCCCATTGGTACCATTTTTGCCGCAAGGCATGAACTGTATAATTTGGGAGGATGAAATGTGAAACAGACTAGTTTTATAAATGAAACAATTAGCTAAACCCACATTTAATTGAGAATAAGAGTTCCCTTTTCCTTTTCTGTAGTCATATGCCCAAAATGTACTGTTCTTTCATATTAAAAACCAAGACTTATCTCCAGCTCATTTGGACAGTTCAGACTTTTGTTTGAAGGCATAAAGTTAAAATTCAATATAATATGTTATGATGTATTTGGTCTTCTTTACATCATCCTCTGCTGTACTACCATATATTTGCCCCATCCCAAGCCTGTAACGGACTACTCAAGCTTGTTTTCAAGATCATAAACAAGACTGAAAGGGATTATATCCTTCAGCTCATCTCTACTCAGCCTTATTCCACTGACCAAGGATGCTTTTTAAAAGCCTCTTTATCACTGTGAGTATATTTCTGTCCAATGCCTGCTCTAAATTTAGAACTCCAACTTCTCCATGCCCAGCTCTATAACATTCCCCAGGAACATATGAAATATTTTTGACCCATAACACCTAACTAGAAAGCATCAAACAATGCAGAGTTCAACTTGAAAAAACTATTTGTAATTTTTAATGAGAAACAAAAAAGTGGAAATAAGAAGGGAGAAAAAGGAACAAACCCTGTAGTTGTTGTTTCAATTGCCTGGATAGTAAAGGAGACATGTTATATCTAATAGACCATATATGGCTCCAGAATGAAAAGTTAGCGTTTAGAGCCCAGTAAAATTTCCTTAGAAGATGTATTTTGACAATAGGAAGCAGAGAAGAGAGACAGAAGCATGTTGTTTCAGCCTTGGATCTGATATTTAAGAACTCTAGCCAGGGAAGGGCCAGGGGACTCTGCTGCAGTGAGACACCTGATTCAAAAAAATAAGCCTTGACAACCTGTGGTATATTTTCAAAAGAGGAGGCTGATGATGGAGCAGAGTATATGCTTATTCTCATAACAGATAATTGAGAGGAGGGGCTGATACACCAGAGTACTGCTGCCATCCAGTAGGACTTCAAGTAAGAGACTGAAGAAATGAACTGAGATGAACATCATGAAACAATGGGAAGTGCAAAGTTCTGCACCTGGCAAAGAACAACTCCAGAGACCAGCACAAGCTGGGAGACACCCAGCTGCAAAGCAGCTTGGCAGAAAAGGACATGGGAGTCATTCCATTGGACACCACATTGACCCTATACCAGCAATGCCATTTTCTTGATTCCATCATAGTTGTTTCTGATTGCTTAACTAAATATCCACTAAGGTAAGGAGAGATGGTGGAAAGGAGAAGGATTGAATCCATACTTTTTTTATTAGTGAGTTCAGCTGGCAGATGGGAATTGTTAGTTCTTAGTTGCCCCAATAAATATTTGCAAAAAAATGCAAGTCCTCCAATAGGAGAGTTAAACACCTGGCCTGTTGTTCACATTTGCTTGAGACTAGCATTCTATTAATATGCACACAGCTGTTTTGGGTTTTTTGCTGTGGTTTGTATTTGCTTTAGGCTTCTTAGGTGATCATGCCTAAATGGATTGCCTGCCTGGAGAGGTCTACTCTTTGGCAAAAGAATGTCTGAGCAGCCAATCTTGGCAGAATTTTTAGAAATGTTGCCTGGTCATTAGACATGCAGCAGTTTTGGAATGATAAATGTGAATGTAGCTTCATATTTAAAAACTAGTGGAAATGTAAATCTTCCTGGGAATTCTGAGTAATCAGTAGGTGATGGCGGCGAGGGAAGACATGTAATCAATCAATATGATTGGTAAAGCAAGCTTCAGTTTATTTCGAGTACAACAGTACTTTCATATGATTTCAGTAATTATTCATACTCGTTGTTAGTTCATTGGTTTAAAGCAAAAGATTTTTACACACTCCTCCTACTTTGTGGTTTCTAACACAGGGTTCTTCCTCATTCTTGTCGCTTTTACTTCTCTATTTTTATATTGCAAAACCTCTTTTCTTCCTTATTTTTGCTGCTGTCCTTGCCCTTTCAACCTTGTCAGCATGATGCAGCATACTTTACAATCTCCTTATCATGGCATAAGGCCTAGTTATGTCAAGTGAAGCCTACTTATGCTAAGCTAACATGGGGTTTGCTTGTACAACATTTCCAGGGACCCATGGCCCTGTTCATCCAGCCATTCTTCCACAAGTAGGACTTAGGTGGTGAACTTGGATAAATGTTATAAATTGTAATAATGCTAACGGATAATGTAAGAATTGAGTTGGGGGCGAAGTCTTTTGCTGTTTAAAATAGTGTTTTACTGTGAAATCAGATGCACAGATGCACAGAGCACAGGTCAGTAACGAAGTGTGGAAGGGTGTAAAGTTCTCTTTCGGCCACAGCTAAGGTAACTGGCTTGGCAATACAAAGTGGTACTGCATTTAAATATGACTGGTTCAGTCCTTTCTCCAAAGAATTCTCTGAGCACATATCAGGAGCCAGAGTAAGTCTAAGGCACATTCTTAAAGAAAATGTGCAGCTAAGCAGTGCTGAGGATGCTGTACTCAAGGGACAGAATGATGTGTATAATCTATGCCACTAAATTACAGAAAAAATATCTGGAGAATTCTAGTTTGTTAACAGATTTTAATGCCTGGTATCTTATGCACTACATAGCAATGTTATCATTCTGTGCATTTCAGTCTTTTGTCAAAAATCATACTATCAAATACAAGCATCATCTGCTTTTATAACTATTCCTCCTTACAGAGAAATGAATAACATTGTTCAAAGACATACCATATAATTTTCCTTCTCTTTCTGCCAATTTAATTATCTCAGTTAACTAATGGTACTATTCCCAGAGCCAAAGATGCTAATGCAGAAAGAAAGATGTCTCAACAGGACAAGGCATCACACATTGATTTGTTTACTGCTACTTAATAAATAAAAGCAAGAGTTGAAAATGTCTGTCACTCCCTTAGTTCAGTAGGCTTGGTTATAACCATATTTACTAGTTCTCAAAAAATGCATCCACAATCAAAAATCAGCTCCTCTGTTCATTCACTCCTACTCACACACTTGCTACACAGTTTGAACTGAACAGGAAATGGTGTCACCTGCTCACATCTGAACTCTGGACATTCAAAAGCCACAAGTTACTTCATATTTTTCCACTATTAGTTATAACACATGTCCATGACTTTGCATGAATTTATGAGAAGCAAAAGATGAAGGGGCAAGGATGGGCACAGAAAGCCTAAATGAGAGTGGGTCAGAAAGCCTAAAGACTCCTAGGCTTTCTTTCCTCCCGCTGGTACTATATGTGTGTACCTCAGCTCATTTGGAGGAAGCACTGTTGAAACCACAGCTGTTTTTCTGAACTGACAGTTAAAAATCACTGTAAAGCAAAATACCTCTCCATGTTTTGATCAAGGGAAGATCTTACCATTTTTTACCATGTTGCTTGAGGTCTCTATACATAGGTCTCTGCTTTAGTCCCCATCCCTCCCTCTTCTCCCCTCCTCCTGTATTTACCTGTCCCCTTTCTAGAATAACTCATATTGGAGGAACAATAATAAGTCACACAAAATTCACTTATTTAGGCTCCCTTCTTTCCTTTTCACTGAGACTTGACTTTGAGCTGCATAGTGTGTGATGGTGAGCAAATACTATACTAAAGTAAATTTTACAGGTAATAAACAACTGAATGGTGCATGTTTTTGAAGAAAACAGGAGTAAGTCTTCAAGGCTGTTAATTTAACAACTTTACGGAAAAGCAGTGTATTGCAACAACTGTTGCCAAGACTGTATTCAAAAACTGAGAAATGCATGAGCTTGTCAGTGGACTCTACCACCTAAAATTGCTAGCACTGGATTCTAGCTTGTAGTTACTGTTCATGGTAGACTGATTATTTTTTTGGAAATCAAAATCACTTATATATCTATAAAACATAGAGGTGGAGAGGGAGTTTTTTCCCTTACAAATACATTACGATTCCACGGGGAAATGCCATCTGGAAAAAGTAGATCAGTTGACCTGTTCATCTAATTACACGCCTTTTCTCTAAACAGTGAGAATGTAACAGTGCTAAATGTACTGATAAATTTGTAAAGTAGACATGTCTTTGTCCTTCGAATGAGGCAAATATCTTCAGCCTATCCACTTACTATTAATCAGTACTTGCATTTGATCAGTGACCTACCTTGCTTGTTTTCTTGAAAAGAAGCTTTCTTAGTCTGAAAAAGAACCCTCTTTCAAATCCTGCTCATCATCTAAACACATCCTGTACACTAAAAATACAAAAGAAACAAACATAAGGCAGAGAATTAAATTAATATTAGCCACTTGTTTGGCAGTGTTCTTGTTTTTCACCTTTCATGTATCCTTTTTAATTTTAATAAGCTCTGGCTTCTAAAATTGGTAGTATATTACTCTGAAAACTTAAAACTTACAAAACACAGAAAGTCACCTAGACTTTGGACTATGGTAATGCATTCACCAAGCAATTAAAATGAGAGAAAATGTTTTGGTTTTTTAAAATGTTTTTCCTGTTTAAAAAAAGTGCTGGCTTTTGAAGGACACAGGAAATCTTGAACATAATGGAGGCACCTTAACCAAACCCTTCAATATTCTGCACAAGAATCACAGTATCACAGAACCATTTAGGCTGATAAACACCTCCAAGATTATTGAGTCCAGGCTTTGACTGATTGCCAGCTGGTCAATCAGGTCATTGTGAAGGCCTTGGGAGGCATTCCCTGAGTTACACCCCAATGGCTCATTCCCCTGTTCCTATGTGTGCTCCTGTGTCCCTGAGCCACTCCTTCCCTATTCCCTGATTCCCTGAGTATCTTTGTACTGCCCCAAGACCAGGGTCAGCCCCTGGGCCCCTACAGAGAGAGAGCTGGACCCTGCATGTGTGCGTGACTGGGACCTGAACATCCCACATGGCAGAATTAAACACCCGTGGAAATTATACAAAGGCCCTTTTTGCTTCTTTACCCTGGACTTTACTAGCAGCTATTCAGGCTGCAACAGGTCATGGCAGTAAGTGTCACATCCACTTGTTTCTTGAACACCTCCAGGGATGGTGATTACACAACCTCCCTAGGCAGCCCATTCCAATGCTTAGCAGCCCTTTTAGTGAAAAAATTGATCCTAATGTTTAACTTGAACCTCCCCCCTAGCAGAGATTAAAACTGTATCTTTTCACTCTGTCACTCATCACCTGGAAGAAGATCCTGACCCACCCCTGGCTAGAACTGCCTTTCAGAAATTAAAGAGCAATGAGGTTCCCCCTGAGCCTCCTTTACTCCAGGATAAACACCCCAGCTCCCTCAACCTCTCCTCATCAGACTCGTGCTCCAGATCCTTAACCAGCTTTGTTGTCCTTCTCTGGACATGCTCCAGCATCTCAATGTCTTTGTTGTTGTGAGGGGCCCAGAACTGGACACAGGATTTGAGGTGTGAGTACAGTGCTGAGTACAGAGGGACAGTAACTGTCCAGGTCCTGCAGGCCACACTATTTGCTGATACAGGCCAGGATGCCCTTGGCCTTCTTGCCTACTTGAGCACAGCTGGCTCATGTTCAGCTGGTGTTGTTGGTCAGCACTCCCACGTTCTTTTCTACCAGAAAGCAACTCTGCCCCAGCCTGCAGGACTGCAGAGGGTTGTAGTGGCCCAAGGGCAAGACCCAGCACTTGGCCTTGTTGAACCTCAGGCCACTGGCCTTGAGCTGTTGATCCAGACTGTCCAGATCCCTCTGCAGGGCCTTCCTGTGCTCCAGCAGCTCAACATTCCCACCCAATGTTGTGTGATCTGCAAACTGACTGAAGAGTCACTTGATCCCCTTGTCCCGAACATGAAAAGGTATAAAACAAGATTAGCCTCAATACTGAGCCCTGGTGAACCCAACTGGTGACCAGCTGAATGCTGAATGTGGCGCCATTTGTTGTGTTGCACTAAATAGTTTATTTAGTTGTTTTGCACTAGTATTATTGCACTGATAAGTATGTTTGCATCCTCATGGGTTTCCCTCTTACATCACATGGTCTTTCCCTCCCCCAAAAGCCCTGGTGGTAATGGTTTGTCCCACATTTACTGCTCCCCTCGCCCCTTCCTCACTTGTATCCCATTGGCTGAGGTCCTTTTTCCCCAGCCCCCATCCCCCGGAGCTTAACAGTCTCTGGCCAGGGGACATCTCTCTCTTTTTCACCTGGGCCACCTGGTGACACCTATCTAGGAAATGAAATAGGACTTTGTTCCCAAGAGAAAAAGGAAATGAAATAGGACTTTGTTCCCAAGAGGACTTTGTTTTTGTCCTGTGTAAGATTGCAAGGGCTAAGGTCCATATCTCGCCGGATTGGACCCGAACAGCCTGCCTGGTCAATCTTACAAGCATTCATCACCACTCTCTGTGCCCAGCCATCCAGAGAGTTTTTAACACAGCCAAGAGAGCACCTGTCCAAACTGTGGGCTGCCAGTTTTTCCAGTAGAGTGCAATGGGAGAAAGTGACAGAGGCTTTGCTGAAGTTTTTTGAAACTGAACCATACCAGTATGTTTCTAAGCAGTTGTATTCCATGAATTTTCCTGCCTTGAGTATGGGCTCCTTGGAATGTCTATCAGATGGTATTGCAGAGATCACAACACAGACAAAAACTGTGTCTGAAGTAAAGCCTGGTTCAGCTGCCTGGCTCTGTGACTGAGTCAACAGGAGTATTTTAATCCAAATTTGCACTTGAGAGTCTGAATTCAATATTCAGTTGTGTTAAAATCTCTAGATTGCTTACATTTTTCTTTACAAAACTTCCATCAGTTCCTCTAAACTTCTCAGTATTTCCAGATATCTGCAAATACTCTACAGTTGTCCAGCTTACAGATACGGATATAAGACTGAGAAAGTTAGCTCCTGTGGGTTCAGTTGGCATCTGTAGGTCACCTGAATATAACGTGTAATAAACCAGACCACTGCTCTGTCTTATGGTTACCAGCCAGATGCTGACTTTGGGTCACTGCTGCGCTCAGTTCTTAGCAATCCAGAAAAGTTTAAATAGCCATATGAAGGACCCTATCAAATGCTCTTTCTCAGAGACTTCTAGTTGTCATATCTTTGGAAAATACTTGAAAAGTTTATGGCTGAAAAGTTAGGTGACATCTGGCATAATCCAAAAATTGGAGGATAAAATGCATGTCTTGAACTCAATGGTACATGTAGGTACTGGATCGAGATCTGATAAATAAGGACTTTCTTCGTTATAAAATCAACACATTTTTCATTGGCACTGACTTAGTTCTTTCAATTTAGACAAATTGGTTTTTGTCTTCTATTGTGGGCCATTTGAAATGTAATTTTTGTCACTTTCAAAGTGCCAGAGCCAGCTTTTCAATAAAGAACTTGCTTTAATTTCAACAGATAGGTTGACTGAATTATTCTGTCAGATTCAGCTTTGAGGTCTGGCCAAATCCTGAAGTCTCTAAGAACATGCCCACTCACTGTTTTACCTGGGAAGAGATTAATGAGTTAGCACTGGTTACATGTCAAGTAGTGGAAATTTTGAGAAGTCTTTAATAGTGAAGCCCCACCTTGTAACATCTAGTCTTAAACCAAGCAAAAACCTCATTTTAATAGGCTGTTCAGCAATGTTTCCTCTCACTAGAGCATGAGTGATGAGTGCCTTCATACTTGATATTATTTTTCCTGCTTGCATTATTACAAATTACAATTACAAATTACAAATTACAAAGGTTATTGGGTTACCTAAAATTTAATATGACTTCACCTGATTCTTTGAACCATCTGTTTCACAATGTTTTCATGTAAATTCTATATGCAACCTCAAGAGATTTTTTTCTGTCTTGGTTTGAAAAAACAGGTGTCTGCTAAGGAAGGCAAGAGCCTTTCTTGAAGTGGAAAATGTAAACCCCCTCCCTATGAATTACTGTAATTTTGAAATTGACGGGCTCTCAGTCAAAGATATGGGAGTAGGAATAATAGTTCTTTATTAGGGAAGAAAATAAAAAAATAAAATAAAATAGAAAATGCAGTAACACAAAACAACACTGACAGAGTCAAAATACGACACCCTGTTGGTCAGGGTGTTGGCAGCAGTCTGATTAAATGGTGGCTGCAGTCCCCCTGCAGTGACAGATGTGGTTCTGTTGAAGCTGTGATTCTGTAGAAGGGTGTCGTTTTCCTGTGGAGATCCAGTGGTGGTATAGAGGAGCCTGGTCTTCTTCTGGGAATCCAGTGGGAAAACTCTGCTTCTCTGTTCCAAATCTGTCCTGGTTTGAGAGGAAGTGAGTTTTTTGAGATGCTGTGGTCAAAGCAATAGGTGCTCAGATTTGAATATTGGCACCTGATTTAGCCACTGAGGACACGGATACGCCTCTGAGAACACAGGGGGTTAAAAGCAGAGAACTCTCAGGAAAACTTTCTCTTGGGTTCTGGTCAGTGAAAGGTTCAGAGCTCTCCTGCCCGGCTGCGGGCTGGGCAGGGGAGGGGAAGCCATGCGGCCGGGTGAGGTAGGCCGGGGCCTTGGACAGAGATGGGAGGTGAAGAGGCCCTTGAGGACGGAAGGGTGGAGAAGCGCCAAGAGGCATCGAGCAGTGGGAGCCCTGAGCAGGCAGAGCCTGAGATTTTAACCCTTTCTCGAATAATGGAAACCTTACAAATACTGATCCTCCTGGATCTGAATGAGAAGAGAGACAGAGATTAAATGGAGGAGGAAATGGGCAAGTTGATCAAAGTTCGTGCAAGTGAAAGATGTCGGAAGAGTAGGGAATAATCTTAAGTAGGAAGAGATGATGGAGTGACTTTAGCTGGACTTTTCTTGTATAGCTATGGACTGAACCATGTTTCCTGTGACACAGAGACTGCATCCACGGGGAGGCAATGGCTCAGAGCCAAGAGGGTTCAGTGTTGAGACCCCTCGGCCCCAGGGGGTGAAATTTGGGGGGGGACAGGTGTCTCAAAGGTGAGAGACTGTGCTCTTTTTGGAATGGGACAAAGCATCCTTAAAAGGAAAACCCTAGAAGCAGCTCTGGTCCATGTTCAGTGGTGAGAGCACTGGGCAAGGAAGGAAGATGTCACAACGGCAGATGATCTCTGGGCGGTGCCACGTGCGACAGGAAACACACCAAGTTTCAACTGTGTTTCCTGGGGAAGCCTATGGCACAAGGGGGACTCCTCTTGATGAACTGAGAATTGATTATCTGAAGGGTGGTGATGGACTGGGAGTTGGTGATCTGAGGGATGGATGCATTGGAAATTTGGTGGGGGGGAGGAGGAATGTTTTTGGAAGGTTTTAATTTTTCCTGTGTGTTTCTTTTTACATATAGTTGTAGTTTAGTTAATAAAGTTTTCTTTATTTCTAAGTGGGGTCCTGCTTTGCTCTATTGCCAGTCCCATCTCACAGCAGACACCAGGGAGAGTGTACTTTCATGGGGGCACTGGCATTGTGCCAGCATCAAACCATGACAGTGTGGAAGAATAACTAGTGAAAGCTGAAATACTAGAAGCCTTTAAGCCCTTTAGATTGAAAATGTAGAATCAGTTCTGCCCCTGGGTGGAGCATCTCCTAAGGGCATAATGTAATTTTATCAGTCATGCAGTGAGACTCAATGGGCCATTAACAGAAGGTATCTCCTCGGATGGAGGATTGGTTGTGGAAGAGAAAAAGTAAACTGCCCAAATAACAGAAGATAACTGCCCTACGTGTAACAGATGGAAAACAGAATACACATCCACAAACCGTATCTTACAACCCAGGACATCTCAAAAAATTACTTTTAATTAACAACCGGTTGAAAAAACAACCAACAAACACAAAGCAAACACTGAAGCTCAACTACTTCCCAAGGGTAGCATAACCCTAGTCCCCAGTCATTGTACAGATGTGGCCCTCTGCAATGCAGGACTAGTTTTTAGAAAAGGATCTAGAAGCAGATGAAAGTAAGGCCTATGTCTGATGTCATGTGTAAGTGTTCCAGTCATAGAGGATCACCTCCATCATCAGTTATGTAATGTGTCTTTAGCTGACATCTTCCATTCTCCTCTTATTCTACAGCATAATTCCTTGAAATACTACTACAGTGCTGATTCTAAGTAAAACCAAAGCTTCTGTTCTTGGCCTAAGCTTTTCCCTATATAAATAGCCTGAAAATAGGCAGAAAATTATCTCTAGAGGATGACTGAAGAGTGTCCCACTCAAGTTATTTCCCAAGGTGGCACAGAGCAGGGAGGCATTCAGGGAAAGGGTCAGTTAAGGGTAGATATGAGATGTATTATCTGATTGCTGCAGTCAGTGAAATTTAGATCAGCTATACTTGCCTTTTTAGCTAAAACTGAAAAAGATCACTTTGAATCCCTTCCTTGTCATGGTCTCTTTCACATCTGCACTAATCACCATTCTGGGAAGTATCTAAAACGCTGCAGGATGTAGCACCTGATAATATGGTTTAATGGAGAACATGGTGGTCCTGGCTTAAGGGTTGGATTTGATGACCTCAGAGGTCTTTTCCAAACTGAATGACACTACAAATTTATAAACATGATCTCAGCATGAACTGAGACTTTGCATGTGATAACTCTACATTGTGTCAGGTTTTCTCTGACATAGCAGTAAACTCTTTGAATCAAGAATGAAAAGAAGAGTTAATTACTGGAATAATTGACTCAGTCACCAACTCTAAACTGCTACAAAGTGCTTGTCTTTCAGGGAAAAAAAGTGTATTGAAATGAATATTTTCTGGTCCAGCATTATTCCAGTTTGCTAAGAAAAAAAAATAAAAAGCCCAAATCAAACCATAACAAAACCAAAAAACCCCAGAACACAACTGCTGCCATCCTTTGGACAGGTGGCCTTACAGAGAGATGCCAAAAATCACTCTGATGCTATTTTTTCCCCCTAAAGGAAAATATAGCAGTAGCATATATACAGAAATGTCACCATTTTGTTTTTACTCTTTGAACAGACCTTCTGGTCATGCTTTCCTGCTTTCTGCTCTGTTCTGCAGAGCCTTCAAAGCAGCGCTGTGCTTAAACTTTAAATGGTATTTTAACTTACTGCAAAACCCCGATGCATGGGCATATTTCCAAGGCATTTAGGACTTCTCCCCCTTTAAAAAGAGAAAGGAAAGAAAGTGTGCACGAGAGGTGAGGGGAACAACTTGTAATGAATTCCACAGACTTTATTACTAGAAATCTCTGGAGTTTTTCAGTTCTGGAGTTCATAATGTAGCAACTAAAGCAGGTATTATAATAGGACTCATTATCTTAGCAGATTGCTATCACCTGTAATTGACAGAGAATATTTAATCTGAGACATTTAATAAAATAGTGTCTAGATCAGTTACACTAAGGAGAAGGGAAGGAAACTATGGTTCAGGTCCTATTACATTTTGAAAGATTAAATAAGCAGTAATACTGTGGAAACTTCCATTTCCAATGAAGAAAAACAACACAATGGTTCTTTCACTAAGAATAAATTTGTGGGGTTGATGTGTAAATAAAAGGATTGATTGCCAGGTTTCTTGGGTTTGGCCTCAAATAAATAATTTGTGATTTTATTTCATCTACTAACCACAGCTGCTTTCACTTCATGTTTTGAGTAAATGCTTTACAAAAAGAAAAACAATCATGGAAACACTGAAGGAAATAGGTAAGGAGAAAGATTTTTCTGCAGCTATATTTAAAAAGTGAATATTAGTCTTATCAAAGCATCAGCAAACACTCCGAAGTACTCCAGCTGGGGTCGCTCTCTTAACAGTAGTGTAGATGTTTGGGATTAATTCCACCATGACAAGGGGAAACACATTCCTTTATGTAAAACTTTCCTTTCTTTTTCCAAGAGGTGGATCCAAATGACAATAAAGTTATCTTGTCACTACATTGTATCCTACTACTATTCCCATCTTTCATATGTTTCTTTAAGATCTAGAAAGGAACAAGCGCATTACAACAGTGTCATTGGTGTAAATAGACCACAGAGTTGAAACTGCCTTTAGAGTTGTGCTTATAATTTAAACCCCAGCCTTGGCTTGGTTAGGTTTTTTGCAGCTGATAATACTTACTTTTGTCCAGCTTGTGAGGGAAACTAGGAGCATCAATACAGCTACTGCTGAACACCGGCTCACAGGGACTGAAAGGCTTCATAGATTTTGGTCACTCTTAAGTGGAGAAATGGGAAAGAATTGTGGAATGTAAAGTGGAGGAAAGTTTCTTGCTGAAAAGTTAAGAGTTTATAAATCAGAAATTCAAACAGTGTTATTTAAAAATGTTAAAGGCAAACTACCACAGAAATAGCAAAATCTCTGGTACTCTTTCCACCCCACACTTATTCTAACAATTCCATTGTATGAAGTTTGATAAACTGCCACATTAAATGAGTAAATATTATTAGCTATATGTGATTTTCTTCCAACCATTCTTACAGTTTATCTCACAATCCCATTTTCCCAGATTTTATTTAATATAAAACAGACCTGTGTCATATGTACAAAAACAAAAACCACTTCTCTACCTGTTATGTAGCATTAGGAGATTGAGGATAATGTGAAATTTATCATCTAAAATTTGGAAGTGCCTGGAGTAGTTTGCTGTTTATTCACTTTATCAAATATCTTTCTCAATGTGAGTACAATGAAATTGTACTAATTTACAGGTCATACATTATGCTCCTCAGAAAAATACACGTGGTGCACAGCCTAGTGGAGACTGAATCCTTTATTGAGAAGATGTAACTGTTTAGAAGGTGCTAAGAAAAAATACCCTATATTCTACAGGTGAACTGGAATAGCATGCTGCTTTACTTTGTATGTTCTATGCAAACCAAATGACTGCAGTAACTTGAAAATTTTCTTATGTATGAAATAGCTAGTGTTTTAGCCTTTTTCTTTCCATACTGTAATTCATGGACATTGACAAATTGTTAAGGAAAAACAAATACCAATCCTTTTTTAACTCAAGACACAAAATGACCATCAAACTTATTTATGTCATGCTGAAAAAAAAACTGTCTTCTATTCCTATCTTCCAGAAAAAATATGGCAGAAAATAATAGGAAGCAATTTAAAAGAGAATCATAGGACCAGGAAAATGTAGTCTCATTCACAAAACATAGAGGGGGAAAAGGATGGCTTTTTCACTGTTTGAAATAGTGAGATAAGAGTACTTGCAGAACTTTAAAGGCATGTTGAATTTGGTTTTTCATAAAGTACTTGTCGTCCATTTTCAAACTGATTCCTTTGTGCTCCCGAATAACTCCGAAAACATAATTTAGGTGGAGTGGCAAGATGAAATTCATGGGGCAAGGGAAAGCTCATTCATGCAAGCTCCCTGCTGACCTTGGGAGGTGGTGCAAGAGCTCCTGGCTGCAGAAAGAAGGCTTACCACATGCAAGCAGCCTTTGCCAGAGTGGGTTATCCCTGACACAGTTGCCTGATTCACCAGCTGTTTGAGGTCCAGATGATGTCCTTAGCCATATGAGCCTTGCCAGGATTTGCCTCATTTGGCACCAGTAATCAGTGATGATGACTCTGTCCAGGGTTTCATGTGGTGAGGGAGTGTGACTTTAGAAGAGAGAAGAGAGTCTCTTGAATACTGAAACTTTCACTGTTATCAACATTTTTTCTTTCAGAAGAAAGTAACTCTTGAAGCCTATATATACCTCCTTTTGTGACTTTTTAGTCCAAAAGTGCTGCTTGCATTGGTAGAAATCTGCAGACGCAAGAGTCACCATTATAATATAAAAAACAAAACCCAAACTAAAAAAAGTGAGTTTGGCTCTAGAGTAGATGAAAGAGTTGAGATGTGGCAGAGGATAGTCTAAAACATTTTAGATTTTTGACCATAAAGACTTTTTTTTAATAATTTTGTGGGCCAAAAGAATCTAAGCCTGCATCTGCTCAGATCCTTTAATATTCGCTTTTTCATGACAAAATGTCACATTTCAGTTTCTCTTTGGAAAGTGGCAGGAGATGACCTTGACCCTAGAACAAGAGTTGCACATGATCTAGGTGAAACCAGCTGTAAAACTTCAGCCCCAAAAAAATACATACAGCCGTTTTAGCAGTATTTTCAATTGCATGAATCAGACCCAGGCAGCAGGCTGCATCTTTATAGGTAATGGCATTAAAATGCTTAGATTTCTGAACAATTAACAACCTATTGGACAGCATTAACAGTTTGTAGCTCCTCTTTAGGCTGTTAACTTTGAAAATTACCTTTAAAGCTCAAAGTTATAGATTTCAATGTCATTATTACATTCATACTGATGATGTCACATTCTGTAAGATTCTATAGTAACACATCTGGGGACTATGATGCAAGATCTGATGGAAGACTGAAAAAGTAATGTATACAATAGTGCAATCTTTTCATATATTAGTAATAACTTGATTATAAAGAGAGTTCGTAAGCAGAAAATAATAAGGATCTCCATCTATTATTAATGATGAATTATGAATCTCTTACTGAATGGCACAATACAAAAACAGGAATTCCTCCTTAAAAAAGAAAAAAAATCAGATCCTGATGTTCCTGTTCTCTTTTATGTAAGTTTATTAACAGGGAAGTGTCAATGCCTGGGCCTGATAAGTAACCACTATAACTTACAACATTAAATATAATCAGTTTTGCCTTCTCAAACAATGTAGTTGTTGGGGGTTGGGTTTCTCTCTTTTTTCTTTTATAGAATTTTTTTCCCATAAGTTGCTTGGAAACTAACTACTGGGTACTTAGGGATACTTATGGGTACTTAAGAATGACAGAGCACAGCGGCTGAAGTCGGGAATGTGGCATCTGGCTACACTTTTTTTTCTCGGGGAGTTTCTCTTGGAGGGATAGAGATACCGTGAGAATGGGGCACAGGTAAAAGACCGGGTTGGGGGCAGCTCTCACTCTCGCTTTGGCATCAGAGCAGGACGGCCAGGCTCTCACTTACTGCGGGGAGAATTCACCGGCACTGCTGGAGCTCAGCCCTGAGGCACCGATCACCATGTGCTCGGGTGCCCCGGGAATGCTGAACTTGGCCTCTCCCTGTCCTGCTCAGAGCCGGGCTGCGGCTGTCCCACTCCTGTTGTTGTCTTCGGCGCTGCTCTGGGTTCCAATGCCATAGTTGTTGTTGTTTTGTTTGCCTAGTTATACATACTAGTAAAGAACTGTTGTTCCTGTCTTCATATGTCTGCCTGAGAGTCCCTTAATTTCAAAATTATAATAATTCAGAGGGAGGGTGTATACATTCTCCATTCCAGGGGAGGCTCCTGTCATCCCTAGCAGGCACCTGTTTTTCAAACCCAGACAGTATTCTAAAGTATAAATCCTTTCTCAGCATAGTTGTTATGGGTAACCAAAAATTTGTTCATTAAACGCAAACAATAACCTTAGCTGCCAGCCTCGTTTTACAGGAAACGCGCAAACATTCGATAAGCCAGCAGGAAATCCCACTCAGAAAAGAGCCGCTCGCTTGCAAAAACAGGAGGGTCGTATCACCAGGAGGCAGGAAAAGACCCCCTAGCAACAGCCTGGAGCAGGAGACAGGTATGCAAGAACAGAAGACACGGAGAACATGTATGCAGGAAAATGGAGCGAATAAAAAGGGTCTCAGAACCTCAGGAAGCTGCGAGCCTTGGGTAGCGAGACTCCTGGCTGCCCAGCGCTGTACCTTGCTTATCGCTGCTTGCTACATAAAGCAATTTGTACTCTGATCAAACTGGCTCAGAGAATTCTTGATTGGCTTAGAGAATTCACAAACTTTACCTATAACATTATGGCCGGGTAATTTTTCTTTTCTTGTCGTATGAGACATTGCTATTTAGCCAATGAGAAGTGTTATATGTTATTATTTTTCCCACTCTGATAGCTTTGAGATGTAACAAGAGAAAGCAACCAAGAACTTGAAAGACTTGTTACCAGCAACTTTTTGAGTGTGGGAATATCAAGTTACACTGATATTCTCAGCGTTCTGAATTCTTTTTTTTTTTCCCCTAATCGTTTTATAAATGGAAATATTTTTGCATGCTTTATGCCAAATCATTCATTATCAGAAACTAAATTACTTCACCACTGGCTAAACCCTATAATTTTAGGGTTGTGCCACATAGTTTAAATAGGTTTTATACTAACTTCCTGTTAGTATAAAACTTCCTGTTTTATACTAACTTCCACCCCTCCCTTCAAAAAAAATGGTTGTTCTTATCTAGGAGTAGGTACATAGCAATGAGGCATTAAGGTTTCTGTATCCTGTAGTTTAGAAATAAGAGGTGTAGAGCTATGTAGATAGCTATGACATACTCAGATGGTGATGACGTATCAATAGAATCAATATAACTTTGTACTTCTGAATTTTGTCTCAGTCTATCTTCTTCTGTTTTCATCTATCTGATGGTTCTTAAGATACCAGTAGGTCTGTTATATTAATTGTCTGGTAACCCTAATTTCCAAGTATTTTAACAAATTATAATTTGTCAGAAAATGCCTTTTGTTTACATTAAGAACCCATTAAGGTTTCATGAGTTCAGTTCAACACCACGAATTATCCTGGCAGATATGTTCAGAAATCAAACTGGTCATGAAAAATAGGTCTCAAGTTATTAGTTTAAAATTTAACATAGACAACCTGAAAACAAACAAACAAACCAACAAAAACAATTAAAGAAAATTAAGAAGATCTGTCTATTCACTTATCTATAAGGAAATATTCTGTGGTTTTTACTCAAAGTATGAGTCACAAAAAGATAATTTTGTGGACCAGTCATCCCTTAGCTGATCCTAACAGAGGTATTCTGTGCAGAATATTCAGAAAAATTACTTGTCTTCAATATAGTTCTCTGTCTTGGTTTGAAAGACAGGTGTCTGGCAAGGAAGGTGAGAACCTCCTTTGGAATGGGGAATATGATGCCCTTTCCTACAAATCATCATAACTTTGAAATTCAGGGACTTTCAGGCAAAGATATGGGAAAATGAATAATTCTTTACTAGTATGTATGTATATAACAAGGCAATCAAACAACAGCAATGGCAGCAGCGACAACAAACAAAATAAAGAATAAACCAGAAAACCCAATAAAGTCTCTTCTTGCTGTTTAAGCACTTTCCCCTTTGGTGCAGTTCCGCTCACAGCCGGCAGGGGCGCTGGTGGCTCCCGGTGGCAGCGCAGGCGCGGTGATTCCCCCGGGGCTGCAGGGGGCGCTGTGGCGCGAGCCCGGGGAGCTCGCGGTAATGGCGGCTTGGCCCAGATAGGGAGGGATGGAAGAGAGGCTTTGCCTCACAACCCCCCTGGGCTGGTTGCTCTCAGTGCCCCTCTGGTTAGCAAAAGGATCCTCAGAAGCAGCAAGCTGGAATGGCTGGAACAAGCATAATCTCAAAGTACTACACAAGAAACTCCTCAGCTGCTGCTGGAACCCTGGGGTGTCTGGGCAGGCAGAGGCTACAGTGTAGTAAAAAAACTCCGAGGCAGTGCCAACCCTGTTCCCAAACAGGAAGAGGACAGGGAGAGGCCCCCTATGAGGGGTAAAAGGGCTCCCGGGCTTTTCCCCTGAGGCACTGGAGAATATGGTGAAAGGCCCTTTTTAGTGAGGTAGGCTGTCAATAAAATCCCAGTTCAGTGGCTGCTCTCACAAGCAGAGCAAAGGCCCATCCATAGCAGAAGAACCAGGACCAGGCCAGGCTTGGGCTCCAGCAGCGGCAAATTCCCCCTCCTCCAATCAGTAGGTCGATGGTCCTCTTCTGAAGCCAAGAGAGCAAGCAGCTGCCCCAGGCCCCCTCTCCCCCTTTTTTTTTTTTCTTTCCCCAATTCTTGTGGTATCTGCCCCTCAGCTGCTCCCTTCCTGGGACAACTTCTTTTGTCTCTCTTAAGTACCCTGTCATTATTATCTTTTAGCAACAAAATGGGAGAAAATTCCCTAAGGGAATGAAAAGGAAAAACCCTAACCTCCAGCATTCTCCTTACTGCAGTCAAGCAGTTATTGAAATTAATTAGGAGATTGTTAGTGTATATCCGAAAAACAAAACACTCACCATCATTTGCTTCCATTATAAGCTTTCATCTTTAGCACTATATAACTCCAAAAAATTATGTCCAATTACTGAATAAATTAAGGAATTATGTCATGGATAGGACTCAATGACCTTTCAAAGTCATTTTTAACCCTATATTTCACTGATGATAGGCTATCTTAAATTCCAAGTGCAACTCCATAGCGCCGTATGCCTGTTAAACATTTTTTTCTGGAAGGGAAGTTAATATGATCTCAAGATATTAGCCATATACATCATAAGAAAGCCAGATGTTGGTCAGGTAAGGTATTTCTGGTGGAGTAATTTAAGAGAGATGAAGGCAACATTCAGTGTTTGGCAAGGAAGCAATCGTTACCACAGCAAGTCTATCAGGCCTCGTACCTCAGTAGGTATAAGCCCTTTCAAGGTCCTGCTAATCTAAAGGAGTGGAATTCCTTGCTCAAGCACGGAATAAAGGTATGTTTGGCATGTACCTGTAGTTGGTAGAGTCTATCTGTCATCTCAGAGCACAGACATGGTCAGGGCTGATACGTGACACAGAGGAAAGCAAGGAAAAAAATTCACTTGCAGAGATCAAACTGTCCATCAAAGACAATTCTTTCCTGATCCCTACAGACTATTAAAGGAAACTGCAGTAAGAAATGCGATTACATTCGTTAGCTTAATATAAAACTGCAACTCTTAGAGTGATGTCACTTTTCATTTTTTTTTAGTAAAATACATGTAAGAAATTTTATCTTACTAGTTAGCACTATTTAATCCACTTGTGATTCCCAGTGTTAGTTCAGATGTAAATGCTGGTATCAAAGTGAGTCCAGCTGGAAACTGGATTGAATGTAGCTTCTGTTATAGATGGATAATGAGATGATTGGCTCTCGCAATTAAGGGATGACTATTATGTGAATTTTAAGAAAAGTTTTAGTGACGTATAGTTGTGTTATTATCATTTAGATGTCCTGTGTTCTCCTCATAGTTCCCTTTTCCCCCTCTGTGTTGTTGCCATCAGACAGCCGGGGCTGTCTAGGGCAGGTAAAAAAGAAGACGTGCACATGTGTCCCTTGCATGGGGCAGTTGGGAATGGAAAAGCTTGTTGCTTAGGGGCTGGCAACACCTGATCTCCAATCAAGTTACAAGAAAGCAGCCTCCAGCGTTAAATGGCAAAGAAAAGTGACTGACAGACTTTGGGAGGGGCCAGGGCTGGCTGATGCAACCCCCAGGGGTATAAAAGACAGAACATCCATCTTGGAGATGAACCAGCCACGTGGTGTGCACGTGAGCACTTCCCAACACTGCAACTCTTTCGTTATGTAGTCCTTTGCTGTATTTTTGTCAAGGTTTAATAAGCCTTTTTAAATTTTCAAAGTGAGCAGTTGTTTCTCACAGCTTCCATCACTTCATTTTTAGTAAAAGGGTCATTTGTTCTTGGTATGAAAAATGGATTAAAAATTTATTACAGTGATTTTGGTCCTCTTCCCTGCTCACGTTTTAAGTAACTATTTATTTTGAGGATTTTAATTCTGCAAATTGCATTAATCTCAGTTTGTCAAAGCAATACAGAGTATATTTAGCCAAAATAATATTTGCATAAATCAATCTGATTCTAGGTCAGTGTGATTTTCCGAGTTTCTTTAGAAACCTGATTGCTGGTGGCAAGCATTAGAAAAATCTTCATTCTGCAATTATACAAAGTAGCAATAAGTGAAGGTACTGGGTGTTGTAAAAAAAAAGAAAAAAAATGCTCACTGTTAATTCACAAATTTGATTCCACAAATTCCCAATGTTGATTCCACAAATCTTTAGAAAGCTGTTAAATGTAAGGCAAGGTTTCTTTGAGACATCCCATGGCTTTTGAGCTCTAGTAGCCTTCTGAGTATCTTTCATGCATGGCTTTATATCTGAGGAGTAGTATTCAAACATTCTAGAGGTTATTGAATTCTTGTGGATAAGAAGATCTCTTAGCATTTACTTTGTCTGCAAGGCCATTAGACTCCTTTGTAACCTGGCCTGAGGTCCCTTTAGTCACTCAGGAGATAAACTGCTGGATGAAAAGGAGCAGTACATCTATTAACAGGGTAAGTGCTTAGCTCCATGTCCTCAGTGTTTTTAAATACATTCAATCAGGCAGCTGCTCAGCATAACCTATTCAACCTGCTGGAAATATCTGCTCATTGCACATACCAAACGGTGCATGGTCCATTAATAATGGTCCATTGTTAGCTCAACCACATCTTCACTTACCCTTACATCTCTCTGTAAGCATAGGTATATCTATATATGCTGTTTATCCTTCTGTGGCTCTCCTCTTCCCAGATTTTAAATTTTTTTTAATGCTGAGTATATGGTTTGATACTAAGTATAATGTAAGAATGATAATATCAGGTAAAATATTAATAGGCAACAATATACTGAAATAAATGGCATAGGCCTACATTATGGTAACACAATGAAATAATGAAATTGATTTAGTATAGATTTTCTGGTTTTTATACTTAAGATCTTCAGAAAAACAAAGTGAGGACTTTTCTCCTCTTCATTAATGCCTCCTGCATTCCTCAAATGTTCGAGTGTATTGTTAAAGCCTTTAGCCTTTCTCTGTATATCAAGTACTGATGGCTTCCAGAAGCAGGAGACTGATTGACTAAGAATCACACCTATTATATGTATCTTAGCTCAAAGAGATTTGGAGTATTGGAATAAATCACATGAGACTCCATTTTCTTCGTGGTGGAAAAAGCTCCTTCTTTATTCCCATAACTTGTTTTATACAGTTTTACAGACCTCGTGTGTGACTCCAATTGGTTAGTAGCTTTCTTGTCAATTACTTTATTGGTTAGTAAAAGGTATTTCACTTGTCCATCAAATCTCTCTACTCTTAAATTGTTTACATATTTTCTTCACTGGTTCTCATGAGATAGATTTAATGTTTATGCAGGTGCTAGTTCCTTTAGACCGAGGAATAGATTGTTATGTTAACAAACTATTCACAGCAGGCTTGCTTTCACATGGGAATTCGCAAAGTGCTGGCCTGACAAGACTAGCCACTGATATAACAGAGCAGGCCTGATTTTACGAGGCCTTTCTTTTATAATTTTTCAACCTTACCAACATTGGAGTATCTTGACATATTTGGGAAAGGCAACAATATTTTAACAAAAATCTAGCCTGAATTATGTCTTGGAATCCCATTATTGTCATCATATCTTTACCAAGGACTGAATTTAGCCCATGTAGAGTTAAAAAGCATGGAGTGAAATTCTCACTCTTTTATTTTACATGTAAATGTAAATTTGTCAATTAGGAGTTAATGAAGATTTCTTTCTTGTTAATTTTTAATTGCTGTTAAGGATTTTCATTCAGAATATTTTAACACTGATCTTTATAACATTTTCAAGGCAGTTACCTGGTTGTGAATGAGATTTCTTTCTGCTGAGTAGTCCTGTGTGCCAGCTATCCACACAGATACTTAATAGATTTGCTCACTTCCTCTTGGATAATTTCCCAGATTAGTAGATGGCACACTTCCATACCAAGTCTGTTGAGACCATCTTTGCAAAATCTAGGGATTTTACTTTTATCATGTGTCATGTGTCTATGTGACTTGAAGTAGAGATGTTTAAACCACAGAATTATTTAATGTATTTTTGCAAAACATTTTGTTTTGACTCTCTTCCACAAACCAGCCTCTGCATTTTTGCATTGATCTGCTCTTAGCACAAAAAGTCAAGGATGTAGAAGACCCTGCTGTACATGATTTTCTCCGCATTAAGATTACTGTGAGAAAATACAGTGATTGTATATATTAAAAACGAGAGCACGCTCCCGGTGCTATAGTGATTTCAGGCTTTACTATAATGAAAAGAAAGGCCTAAAGCATGGGGGCCCGTGGGCCGAGCGGGAGCATTCCAGTTGAGGATGCTGTAGCACCGGTGCTGGGTCTTCTTGGGCAGCGATGTCCCCCGTGCTCCAGGTGGTGGGCACAGATTCAGTGCGTCAGAAGCCCCTTTTTATCCTGGTTTTTTTTTTTTTTGTCCCTTTGCATTGGTTTCTTTTTGGATCCTTCATTTGCATGAAGGTTTAAGGCGTTTAATTGGCCCATTACAGTTCTGTCCAGGCTGGCTCGTTTTGCCTGGGGGTGTGCACTTTACTTAGGTGTAATATGGTACGTTGAGTACCGTATTTCTTATAACTACCCTTTTAACCCCTTTTGCAATATAATGACCAAACTAACAGTACATGATTAATGACCTATCAACCATTTTACAACAGTTTCTAACCTATTTTTAAAAGTATAGCTGCGAGGAGAAAAATCATAACAACAAAGTAGGAAAAAAATTATGTGGCCTTTGAAATACCAGCCACTGAAATCCTTGTTTAGTAAACAGTGCTTGTAGGTCACACCAAAAACTGATTTCTCAATTCAGATGAGCACTTGTGTTCCTCAGATATACTAGCAGTATTTTGTTTGGATATAAACATAATTCAACATTCATTGATCTTTATCTTGAATAATTTATTTCCATGAGAAGCAAGTTAAAACAACTTTCCACAAGATGCATGTACGCTATATAGATAGCAAAAAAACTTTTATTGTCATGTTTGAGAGTTTGTTTCTGTCTGCTGTATTGGCAGATCCTGTAGCCACCTGCTGACTAGTGAAAAAGACATTCAGATGGATAACCAATTGATTGAGCTGTTCATAGTAGTGCCCTTCATGAGAGGTCCTGTGGCTAATAATAGTCTGTTTCTTATTGCTGCACAGCTGACATGAAAATGACCACAAGTTATCTTTTTTTTTCTCCTTAGTTTCTCGCAAGAATTCTTCTGATAACAGTCACAGTAACTCAGATTGCTTTTATATTCTAAAGAGGTTTAAAAAATTGTAGGATTGAAATTATCTTCCTAATAGTTTTACATGTTTTGCTTTTCCTTTAGGGACTGGTATGTGTCTCCTCCTCTCATTATAAGAAATGGATAGCATTTTCATGTTTATGTTAAGAATAAGTTCTGGAGAACTTCCCATTAACTCCACTCAGAAATATCTAAACCCCCGAGTTTATAATACTGCAATCTTATGGTTCTTTATACACTGTGGAAATTAATTTATGGCTTCACTGCTGTGGGTTCTTAGACCTTTCTGAAGGTTTCTGTGATAAGGAAGTAGCCCCTGTGGGTTGACATTGGGTGCTATAGGCCAGACAGTTATTTTTGCTTGTTCTCTTCAACATGCTGAGTTCAAATCTTCCCAGTGTTCTATCTTCTCTATCCAAAGGGCAGAAACATAATTTTGAACTGGGTGATTGCAGCACCAGAATTCACTCACCATTAAAGATCGGGTCATTCATAATAGTTACATTATGCTATATATAAGCATTCTTCCTGAAATGTTTAGGAGTGCCTTTTTGAAGACATAGTGATTTTTCATTTTGGCTATGTAATGTTTGTTGTTTTGTTTGTTTGTTTTGTGTTTCTTTTTTTTCTTGTTGCTGGTCAAGCTCAGAAAGGAGTTCATTTGCTATGTTAAGCCCCTGGCCTGGCCCAAAGGCACAAGGGTTGGAGAATGAAGGTGTTAATGAAAACACCTTTCATTTATTGTAACCCATGATTTGGGTTCTACATTGTAGGAATTCCTGTAAGAGGAACTACCTGGACCAGTGGTGAATGATCCTCACTCATGATAGTGCAAGTGCAGCTACAATCTGATCTGAGCTGGCTTTGGTGCCCAGTAACTCCACAAAACACACACCTTTCTTGTCCTGAGTGGCCACTAAGACAAGTGGAGCCTCAAGTCATGGACTGAATGAACATGGTGGACAATTGTGGGCATTTTACAGACATTTTATAGGGATGGTCCATATTGTGGCAGGAAGGAGGAAGGGGAGTGACATTTGAAGTGATGCTTATATTCTCAGGTCACAGTTACACATGATGGAGCTCTCTGTCCATAGCTAGCAATCAATTAATTCTTTGGTTTGGTTTGCTTGCCTGTGTAGCTTTTGCTTTATTCATTGAACTGTGTTTATTTGCTTTATTTATTGAACTGTGTTTATCTCAATCCATTTCTCAGGCACTGTTAGACAGAGAAAGAATTGTCTGGATGGCTGCATTCAGTTATGTCAATGGCTTAATGACCAAGTGGAAACTTGTATCTAATCATGTCCATTAATGCACCAATACTATTTAATATCTTCCTTAATGACATAGTTAGCGTTAATTTACCCTCAGCATGTTTGCAGATGATGCCAAGCTGACCAGTATGGTTGATCTGTAGAATGAAGGGATGCCATCCACAGGGTCCTTGGCTTAAGGAGCGGCCCACAAAAACTTCATTAACTTTAACAAAACCAAGTCCTAGGACAAAGGTACTGCATCTGAATTAGGGCGACCCCCAGTATCCATGCAGACTGGATGATTACTTGATTGAGAGTAGCTTTGAAGGGAAGAAATTGGGAATAATGCTATAATAATGGATGTAAAATTGCACTCTATCTGGCAATGTGTACTTGCAGGCCAGAAAGTCAATCACATTCTGGTGCTTCCAATGCAGTGTTCATGGAGGTGATTGTCCCCCTCTACTCCACTCTTGTGAGACCTCACCTGAAGTACTGAGTCTAGCTCTGTGATCCCAGCACAAAGATTTGGACCTGTTTGAGCAATCCAGAGAAGGCCACAAAAATTATTACCTCTCCTATGAAGACAGGCTCAGCCAGGAGAGGAGAAGGCTCTGAGGACAACTTTTTAGAGACAATATATGTAAAACAGGCTTACAAGAAAGGTGGACGAGACTTTCTACCAAGGCCTATAGTAAAAGGACAAGGATTATTGGTTTTAAGCTAAACCCATATCAGTTTGTACTGTATGTCATGAAGAAATTTTTTTACATTAAGGATGGCAAAACACTCAAAGAGACTGCCCAAAATGGTTGTCCAATTGCTAGCAGTGGTCAAAATCAAATTAGATAGGACTTTAAGTGACCTGATCCAGTGAAATATGTCCTTGCCCAAGACAGGAGACTTGGACTAGATGATCTTTGAATGTCCCTCCCAAACCAATTCTCTAATTCCTTAGTTCTCTGATTTTCTGATAAGCATGAAGTAGTTTAGCTATTGAACACTATTTTTATTAACCCAGATTTTCCACTCATCTCTATCTGTATCACTAGGGACCTATTCTACTTTTTAGTGAATATTTTTTGACCTTATTAACTTCTCTATCCTTGTCTTGTTGTTATGCAATCTTTTTTTAATTATTCCCTTATACCTGATGCAGAAATCATTAGTGTAAATGTTCATTAGATTTAAGTACTCTTTAAGATACATAATGTAAACATTATTCAAAATTTGCTTGTGTATATCATATGTACATGTAAATGAAAATAATTTACACATACCAGATACTCTACTAGGCTTCTAAATCCAGGGAAGGAAGATATATCACAAGAAACTTAAACCGGTTTTAAAATTACTGTGAGAGTTTCCAACAGATCAGCCAAATATTTTGGATTACTTTTGCAGGTAGATGTTTAAGTGGAAAATGACTTGTTCCTGGTTTTGATGTAAAGTAAGCCAAAATTTTTTATAGTACTGACATCCTGTCATAGGATGCATGCCTAAACCTTATTTTGTCTTTTACATGAAGTCACATAGAAACCAAAAGTAAACATCAAGGTATCAAAGATTGTTTATTCACATTATGCTTAAGGTTTTTAAAGATTCTTCAAAATCCGTATATAAAGTTTCCAAATAAAATATTTTTCCTGACTGTTTTATTCTAAAGGTGGGCATAACATTTTCTACTCATACAAGTATATGAGATTTTACAGTTAACAGAATTTAAGGCTTTTTTATGTGAATAAAATATATTTTTGAGCTAAATAAAAAGCAAAAAAAAACCACACCTCCAAAACCCCAAATAAAACAAAAAATAAAAATAGAAGAAATAATCAAGTAACCCTTGTGCTACTCAAGTATTAATAATGTCTTGCTTGTTAAAAGAGAGATCATGTTCCATCCATGCTCACAGAATGAGAGCTGACAGTGACAGATTGCCATACCAGGGAACAACTTGCCCTTCTATTGAGTACCTCAGCTGATGGAAAAAAAGGTTTGGAAAAATAGTGATGCTGATGACATGTTTATATCAGATTTACTTTTACTTTGAGTAACTTTCTTCTGTCCATTTAACTTCAGAGAATTTCACCACTTGCATGAAAGATTAATTTGGTATCATGGGCTGAAACTTTACAGTCAGCCAAAGTCAACACCATCTAAATGGGATGAAAAATAAGATCCTGCCCTTACTACATAATATAAATTTACACACACTGAAGAGAATAAGACAATATCTTGCATCATTTTCTTGTTTCACTGAGCTCAAAATAAAAAGCTGTTTTTCCCTTCAGCAACTGTAATTCAAGAAAGTGAAGACTAGAACTGAATAATCTTCTTCCTCTGATGAAGAAATCCCAGACTCCAAAAGTACTATTTATCTTAGCCCTTCTACCATTAGATTCTCTCTCTCCCTACTTAAGCCAACAACAGCTCCTTTTCACATTAGTATCATTCAGAAGTGGAAAATAGAGAACAGCTTGAGGGCAAAATTGAATTACCAAACTGATTCTCCCCCTCGATTTAGTACTTCATGCAGGCTTTTTTCCCCCACAGCATATATGTGATAATTATCAGGATAAGTGCTAAGTAATCGTTGGACATGAAGAACTTGAAAGAATCAGAACATTATAATTTTTGACATTATCCCAACACTTGTTTTGTGGTCATTCTATGCTTCCAGATCTACTGTAGCACATTTAAAATGCAGACTTCTAGCTATCATTTTTCACCACTTACATATGTTAAACATTCTTACTGAAGGCACTTTATTCTTCACTTTGTTCCCTTAAGCTATCATTATTCTTTGGTGTTTAAGTACACATTTCTTTGTCCTCAGTTCAAATTCCTTTTAGCTTGGCAGTCTTCTTTCGGAGGATAATAGTAAAATGATATAGTGAACAATAGCAGCAGACAGTCCTTCAGAAAGTCCTCGAAAGGCTCAGATTAGAGATGCTTTATATATTTATTTTTTTAAATGTTTGATTTGCCATGCAGTTACAATCCCACTGAAACATTACTTCTTATTTCTCAACAGTCTGGCAGTCTGTTTCCTATAATGTAGCTAAACTATTTTATGCCTCCCCTTCTATGTTGTCAACCTGTGCTAATTGAAATGTTTATAAAATGCTGATACTGAAGTATTGAGGCTTAACAGTTCAGTAGTTCTTTAATGAGCCCTCTGTTTTATTCATAAAATGATTTATAGAAATAGTTAATCTCACTGATTTACCATTAGTATTATTGAGTCTAGTTATTAAGCACTTTATTTCAGAATGCCACAAAGATACAAATCCTGTAAAACATGGCAGTATCTTGTACTAAGTTATTTTGTATTTAGAGAGAGTGAATGATTTTGAAATCTTAAGCTTTTCCTCAGTGAAACATAGTTATTCATTAGCATAAAACTAATTGACTCTTTTATATGCAGTATCTTTGTACTAAGTTATTTTATATTTAGAGGGAATCAATGGTGTGAAATCTCACAGATTTTCCTCCATGAAACAGAGTTATTCATTAGCATGGAACTAGAAGACTCTTTCATATAATCTCTCTGCCATTATTATCTGATTTTATGCAAATAATTTAGCACAGGGCCAATCACAAAAGTAATCCCAAAGACTGAAAATAGAAGTGCATAACAAGTCAGTAGAAATAAAAGTGATTCCATTGCCCTTGATTATTAAGCAAGGACTTCTTGATTATCAACTCTTAGCAAGAATCTGATTCTTTATTACTCTTAATCGAATTTCTTCAAAGAAATAATTTTCTAACATGTTGTACACATGTTAACATGTAAAGTAAAGTTACTTCAAAATTATTCAACCATCACTCATCTTTTTATGTACCTTCCCATTGTTGTTCAAGTGAAATGTTATTAGTTGGACACGTTTCAACCAGCCTTATATATTTGGAAGTTAATATTTTGGGAGAAACTTCCTACCATGATGAGTTCAACGAAGAAGCTGCAAAAGTGATATCCAAAGTCCTGAAAGGTGCTACAGACATTTTGTTTTTCTGATTGACCTCTCCTGGCTACAGCCTCAGACATCTAGGAAAGAGAATTGGGGAGG
>NW_005054542.1:202486-204584 GCF_000277835.1 Geospiza fortis | reverse complement strand
TTGTTCCATTAGTGCATTTAACCTATTTTTTTATGTGCAGTAATTTTTTTAATGGGAAAGAAGACCTTTGTCTTGTTAGTCAAAGGACTGTAACAACATTTCCTCTCAATGTATAGACTCTGCTATGTAAAATTTGCACATATACATTTAAATCTATATTTTCTTTATTTGTAAAATTAGTTTAAATTTTACAATTTAATTGGAATTAATTGAAAAATTGGAAAACTTTGGTGTAAACAAGGCAATCAATTTTCAATGTAAATACTTATTTGCAATTTTTTCCTTTTGAATAAATTAATAAAATTTAACCTTTCCACAAAACCAACTGAATTCTCCATAATACACTTTATGTGTATTTTCCAGAAAGTCAACCAAGAGTTGGAGCTTTCAGTAAAGATTATCAGAGAAGCCCTGCACTTGTGAGGTGCAGAAAAGAACCCCTTGCATTCTAAACTCCTTAGAGAGGAATCGAGGCGTGGTTGGATCCAATCTTAGCCCCAGGCTTCGTCAAAGGTTTAATCCCTCAAGATTAAAGATTACAAATCTGATCTATTTCTATAAAATGAGCCATTGACAAATGATTAGACAAAAGATCCCAATCAGAATTATTTACTACATAGTATAAAAGCCAAAACTACTAATAGCGTATAGTATAATATAATGCGCTATATTAAAGCAATTCTGTTAAAACCATTGCATTAAAGCTAGCTAAAAGAAACAATTATTAAGTAGAGATTGGTATAACTCACCATGCAAACACCCATGCAAACATGGGCGGGTCTTTTCACTGAGCCTTGGAGTATCCTCAGGGGGCATCCTCAAATCCAAAGGAGGAATCTCTACACACACCAAGGAGGAATTGTTAGAATGTTAGAACAACTTAACTGTATGAGAGTGGACTGGGCTTTTGTAGTGTAAAGTGATTGACTGCCAGTCACTGTCTCTGGTCTCTGGTTGCCTCACTTTTAGGATGTTCATTTGAGGTTGGTGAGCCTACTGGTTTTAGCATAGTTTAACACCAAACCAACCTGACACCGCTCTCAGTCTCCTATGACAAGACTTGCAAACAGGGCATTGTCTGAGCTGCTTCACTGCATACCAGGGCAGAGCATCCTCCTACCCCAAGGCCTCCCTAAATGTTACTGAATGTCATTGGACTTTCTGAGGGATGTCATAGGCTGGGGGTGTATGTGACAAGTCTTCAGTATATAGACATGTATAACCAGACTACTCAGTGGTTTTGTGGGAAATGTCTGCGGTCCTAAACTCATTTTGCAGACTCTCAATTTGCTCAGTTTTTCTGGTTTTAGAGGCTCACTTCTGGTGAGAGAGAAGTATTGCTGTCACAGTTGTGATTAGCAGAGGGCATTCATGTAGGAGCGCACACAGGCAGTGAATTATATCTCCTAGAGAAAGATTTAATTACACAGAAAACGTCACATCCTCTACTGTAAAAAATTGTGATTCTTAATGGGAGATTAGACCACCAATTTTATAGGAACATGGACTTATGATAGAGTCTTTCTTTTGCTGGAGCAGGTTTTCTCTGTCTAGGCAGATGTATACATGTGGTCATTTCATCAGATTGTAAGCTATGTTATCTAGTGCCAAAGGCAGGAGACTGTAGGGGGCATAAAAGCTCCCTTTTCTCAAGGGTAAATAATTGTATGCTCTGAACTGAGTCTTTGTATACAGAATTCACTTTTACACACTTTGTCCTAGTTTGACGCTGGCGCAATGCCAGTGCCCCCATGAAAATACATTCTCCCTGGTGTCTGCTGTGAGATGTGACCAGGAATAGAGCAAAGCAGGCTCCAGCTTAGGAATAAAAGAAAAAAAAATTATATTAACTTACAATATATAAAAGAAACACACACAGAACTCATGATTAAAACCTTCCAAACATTCCTCCTCCCCCCACCAAATTCCCAATACATCACAGTAAGACAAAACCTTGGATTCTCAATTCAGTTACCATCCCTCAGATCACCAACTCTCAGTCCATCACCACCCTTCAGACAATCAATTCTCAGTTCATCAAGAAGAGAGGAGTCCCTCTTGTGCCATAGGCTTCCCCTGAAAACACAGCTGAGACTTC
>NW_005054542.1:189555-202091 GCF_000277835.1 Geospiza fortis | reverse complement strand
CTCCAGGAGGATCAGCATTTGTAAGGTTTCCATCATCCAAGAAAAGGGTTAAAAATCTCAGGCTCAGCCTGTCCAGAGCTCCCACGGCTGTCCTGTGGGCACCTTCTCGCCGCACTCCCCCCTTCTCCTTCTCCGCCGGCCGTGCTATCAAATTTCAAGGTGGCACAGGCACAGGCACCAGGTCTCTCTCTCTCTGGGGGTGGGGAGGGGCTGCCCGATGACTCTCTAATGTTCCTCCACCCTTCCATCCTGCCATGGCTTCCTCTCCCCCACTCAGCCCGCAGCCGGGCAGGGGAGCTCTGAACCTTTCACTGACCGGAACCAAGAGAGCTTCCCCCTGGGAGTTCTCTGCTTTTAACCCACTGTGTTCTCAGAGGCGTATCCATGTCCTCAGTGGCCACACCAGGTGCCAATATTCAAATCTGAGCACCTATTGCTTTGACCACAGCATCCCAAAACCTCACTTCCTCTCAAACCAGGACACCCTTCTGAGGTAAAATCTGGACAGTCAGGCTGTATTCTGTATTTTTCTCTCTTGCTGTATTCTAAATTGCTGCATCTATTTTTCCCATACTTCAAGGCATTTACAACTAGCCTGAGGTTGACACAGGCTGCCTGCACTGCAATTATTATCATCATTATTTCTATTATTATTACTCTTTCCACTATTAGAATATTATAGTCTCCGAGCAAAAGAAATGTAATAACTCTACTTGTTTGGTTTGTTGTGTTTAAATACAAAAAGAAAAAAAGAGAAAAATATGTTGAAGCTTAGAAACATGCAAAGTGAACAAATCCCTCAGAAACAAATATTTTCCAGACAATATCAGCCATTAAATTAGGCCATAGCTTTGGTTTTTGCTCTAGCTTCTTCCTGCTCGTGAAGAGAAACAGCCATTATCCTTTTCAACAGAGACAGAACTGAAGGGAGTGCTGGCAAATTTAATTCATTTTGATACACAGTGTATGAATTTGTGGCTGTGGATGTGTGTGGATGTGCTGTTGATGACAAGGCACTTTCATTTTTAACAGTGTGCTGTGTACCATTCATCTGTGTATTTAAAAAAAAGTTGTTGGGAATATATGGCACTTCACCCTTAAGCTGTCAAAAATGAGATTCCAAAGTATTCAGCAACACAAAATAGCATAAAAAGAACTTTGCAACTACTTATCTCCGCTTGCCAGCTTGTAATGTTGATTTATGATATTTCATAATGAAGCACTGAAATGAATACAGCTACATAGAAAAGTGAAGTTACATGGCCACAGACCGTGAAATATTTGATTCCTCCCTCCTCCATCCATATACATACACACTTGAAGACAACACGTTCTCACAGCATTCCTGTTGTAATTCTGCTATTTATCAGCAAAGCAATATGATGCACAGAGCCTTCCAAATAACTGCAAGTAAAGTAAAAGCTGTTTTATGTATATTTCAAATTCATGGTTTCCACTGACCTCATAGTGACAACACTCAAAACTTTGTGAAATCCAGGGCTGCATTTAATTTTCCTCCTCCTTACAATTTCCATATCTTTTAAATTTCCTTTTAATTATTTGGTGTATGTTTATAGTCTTCATCTTGAATTTAAGCTCTGATTTTCATTGTGTCTCTCTATGGTGACCAGTCTATTGTCGATCTTGGGTGCTGATTATATTAGCTGTTTTATGCTGTTGCTATGGTCACACATACTGAGTTGCAAAACATCAGATTTTGCTTTTCCTTGCATTTTCTACATATTCTATACTTTGATTTTAAAAGAAAAAAGAAACCAAACTATGAACTGATCACCCGTTTAGTTTGAAAAAATTCAAGGAATAATTGTGGCTAAAAAGTGAGTTTTAAAAACTTCCCCTTTATATATATACAAACAGAATTGTGATATGTTAACACTATACTGGTCTTTTCCAAATTCGGACTTGAACATGCCTTTAAAATGTCCTGAAAAGCATGATCAACAAACCAAAATTCCCAGTTTAGGAGAGCAAGAGAGGTAAATGTCACAAGGAGATGAGACCTTAATGTTCAGTACGTTCAATTCCTTGCCATCAATCAAGGAAGCAGAAATACCTTTTACAGTCTTCTTAAGCTCCACCTTAAGATTAGCTGGATTTCTGTTAGATACTAGCTCAATTATTTATGGAGGCAAGTTTTTTTGAAATTTAAATCCTCTGGTAGTAAGATTTTTTTCTTAATACACATTCCATGCATCTTTTCTTACACTAGCTCACACATTCATTTTTCAGAATATTTATACAATTGAGATTCATTTTTAGGCAGAACCCAGATAATACCTTTATATGGTTAGACTGCAAAAATCAAATTTTTCTTGTTACTTCTTATAAAAGGGATTTTTCTCTCTCAAAAATCCTAGTGGCCCTTCTCCATATCTGCTCTAAAACAAATTTAATTAATCCCTTTTCTTTCACACAGCAGAGATTAAAAGTATATATCACAAAATTTCTTTTATAAGGAAGAGAATACTTTCCAAGTCTCTGAGAAATGTCTAAATTCCTAAGGTAAAACGTTCTTTCTTTTCATCCACGTCTGGCTTAATGGGCCTGGGACGTGTCTCATTCAATGAAAATTAAACCTATGATGACAGAAATTAAAAATTTATTTGGGATCATACAAGAAGAGCCTGGCAGTGTGTGACAGAAACCAGACTACAAGATGCAAATTTCTAAGACAACACAATTTAAATCTGGAGAGGTCATAATGAAGCACTCGATGTGTCACAAATTTAATAGAAAACTTCTCCAGGGTCTACCAGGTAGCCAATAACAATGTACTGTGGAACTTAAAGCGAAGTAGAGTGGGAAAAAAGCACCAATCCCCTCCCCCACCCATTCCCCAACAAACAAATTAAACAAAGCAAAGCAACCGACCAATGCAAAACACCCCAAAACTTTAAGATATCTGAAATTGGAATTTAATTGGGTGTGTGAAATGTGGAAAAGGAAATCCATTTTAGATCAACTTTAAAAAATATTAATAAAAGTATATATTTCTTCTTATAGTAGCAACTGCCTTTTTCTCTGAAAAATCCACTCTTGGCCCTATGAAATCTCTTTGTCTCTGTATAGGACTTGATAATACCAATACAGAGTGGTGGAAAAGTGAGAGGTCCATTTTATAACCAGTGATGGAGATGCATGGAAATTTTGAATCTCATCCATGAATGGAGACTTTGAAAGTGCCTCTTGTGTATAACATGTTAAACCCTAATGCTTTCCATTTTTAAAACCCTGTGTTAAAATGGTTACAGGTCTAAGTTTAGATTAGAATGGAGAAAGCACCACCATAAAAAGACTAATGGAATAGCAAAGAATTTTTTTCAGAAATTCCATCATAAAATTTGCTGACCTAGCAACAGCTAGAAAATACAGGTACTACATATTTTTAAATGAGCGAATAAGATTGTGTGGCTTCCACTTTGCTCCATGTGCCTCTCCACTGTCATGGTAACACGAGCCACATGAGCTCCACCCAGTTTCCATGTCTGCATCATGGCTTGGCATTTTATTCACTGCTTCATGCTTCCAACAATAGTTTCCTCAGTAAACAGCATACGGGGCTTATAATGAATTACATGATTGATTAGAAGGTTCTCTAGAACAGAACTCCTATTATAGTTATTAAATCTTTGAAACTGTACCTTCCAAAGGCTGTAAGTCAGTAAATCAAGTTTCCAAAAATACAGACATCAAATTCACACTACGGGTGAAGGTATCTAGAAATCTTGTCTTTGGAAAACAGGGTTATCTAAATAAAACATCACAAAATGAAAATACTTAAAAGGAAATACATCTCAGAGCTGAGAGAGAACAAGAGATATCATTGGAACTTTCTGCCATATATGAACAAAAAAATCAATATAAAAATCCCCTATATATACATGAATATTTATATTCAAGTTTTCTTTCTTTCCCATGATGTAGGAGATCTGTGCAGGGGGTAGGGAGAAAGAGACGGAGAGATGGGGATACAGAAGCTTCATTCCTTCTTTGTAATCTAATCTGAAAATATTCAGACTAATTCTACCTAGGAAAATCTCATCTAGGGTTTAAACAAACTTTTTCACATATTTTTTGCCATTCTACATATTGATATTCTTTAACAAGCTTGATTTTTAAAAATGCATTGTTGAAGGTTAGGCATATTCATCAGGTATTTTCCTTGAGGATCAGAGGTATATCCCCAGACTTATCACAGTCTGGAGCTCTCTGTGACCCCTTTTTTTGCCTTAGCCAGCAGAAGCTGGCAAAATAAGGGACAGAAACAATGGGTTTGCCCCAAAAATAAAAACTTTAATAGCAAAATAATAAACATGGAAACCACAGAATACGGTGGGCAAGATCAAAAGGCCTGGGGGTGTGGCAAGTGCGGGCAGGTGTAGGGGTCTTTTAGGGCAAGGTTCAATCATGAACGTGAACTTGGAACGTGACCTTATATGGTGCTGAACCAACTGAGAACAAGAACCAGAAACTTGACCAAATATAAGATGGTTCTGTTAGCCTACTGACTCCCATGACCCCATTCTTCCCACCATGACCTGGCTGGGTGCGCCCCCCTCAGCATCCTGTTACCCTTGGCCTGAGGTTGATGCCTTCTGTAAATGCTACTGAGGCAAAAGTCCCAGCTGGACACGATTCCATACGGACTAATGTGGAAAAAACCCCATAACAATCAAACTAACCAACCTGAAACTATCTCTTGGTAATCTAAATATCCTAAATAAACAGCAATATTCTGTTTTGTGTGGCAGTTCAGCTGTTGGCACAGTCTCAAAATTGTCTGTGGAGATGTGACAGCTGGAGGTTGGTCAAAATTTTGTGGCAAATGAATGTGATTTCTACTAATTTTTTCACTTGTGCTCAGGAAGATAGTTTTTATGGCACACTGAAAACTTGCAGCTGTGGAAGTGAGGTGTTCTGAATGAGATCTGATTTTGCTTTACATAACTGTAAAATGTAGGGCTGCTTTCAGAGGGTGTCCTCTAACACTCTGTTCTATGATTGCAACCTAGCTCTTCACTTATAAAGCCAGGACAAAGAGCATCCAAAGGAAAAAATTGCATTAAAGATGCTTTAAATAGTTTAAATAACGTGGATTATATGCCATGTTCTTGGACTGTTGTAATAGGCCAACTGTGTGTAAGCATATATAAGTACTTTGTTGAGTTCTTGCCCACTCAGATGAATAATCCTTTTGCCTACAGTGAGTTTATTAGTAGAGGATCTTATATAATTGAGACACAGTTACTTTGCTTTCTTTCCATCTCAGATTTCTATGAATCATGTTCTTTGATCCAGAATTTAATCTGGATCCCGGATTTTGTTTTACTCCCTCTGACATTTATATCAATATTGAATCAGAAAAGTAAAAGTGTGTATAATTCTCAACACTTAAGACACATGTACTCCTACTTATTCTGTTTTTCTTCTTCAATGCCAATTTTGTGGGCAAACCACTTTTTACTCCACATTGAAATAAATTTCTTCTTGCTCTTGTAGTCACACATAAGTGTACACAGTCCTATTTTGGGTTTACTTTGTTTATTTGTTTCTCAGTAAATAAAATCATTTTCACTACTCTTAATTAATTGTCTTGCTTTCTGATTTGTTTGTTGTTTTTTTTTTTGTTTCTGTGAATTGAATGTCTTGTTTCTTTTTCTTCTTTAAAGTGCATCGAAAAACTATATGATCATGTAAAGATGACCTCCTAATCAACAAGTGGAAGCAGAGCACAAGCAGGCTAAGAAGTGAAAATTTCAATCCTGTTATTATTTTGAAGTCTTATCTTTAAAAAAAAAAAAAGTTGTCAGATGAAAATGAAGTGCTATGTGCTATAAAATAGAACCATGGACCGCATCTACATCGGGCCTGCCCTTTCTGATATGAAGAGTACAAGAGTGAATGCAGAATTTAATGCAACAATATGATAGTTTATCCAATAGCAGTCTCACATATTGTGATTTCTTAATAAGGCTGACAAGGTCTAAATTCCTCTACTCAGGGAAATAACAAAACATCTCCTGTGTGTTGTGGAATCAAAAGCTTGGAAATTCTTTTGCAAGTGTATTTAGTTAAAAGGCTGGTATCTTTAAGCTTAAGCTTTCCAAACCAATCAGTTCCAATCAAGTTTTACAATTACTATTTTCGTTCCTCAGATTTTCATTTACAGGTGACTCTGTGATAAATAACATCCTTCTGTCACCAGAGGCTTTATTTTACAATCTAATTGGCAAACTATTTTCCTTACAGAAATGTTTATGAGCAAGTGATTTTGCATATGACCACACTGTTCTACAGTGCTTTTTATTATTATTTCCATTTCAGTGGAATGTTGACTTCTGTAAATTTGCTTTTATTACCATCATCTAGTGTACTTCAGTGAGTAATATAAAAATATAATAAACAATGTAAAAAGGCAGATGAAACATTTATCTTTGTGTTTTTCCTTCCATTTCATTTTAACTTAAGCTTACATTTTCTCCAACTGACAAATATATTTTTGTCCCAGGCCTGTGAAAACTGAATAAAGAAGCTCATTTATCACATTCCTTCCATTACAGAACCCAGAAAAAGGAAGGAAAACATACTGGAAACTTCATTGCAATTTACTTTGTATTATGCTTTCAAACTACCGTAACTAGCTCTTTGGATGTCCTGCTAGGTCTTTTCTTGACAAATGCCAGCTATATGCATCCAAAAGAATTATTTCTCGAATTCAGCACTATGCTGTTAGAAAAGTTAGTAACTTTGAATTAGCAACAACAAGGACTGCCCTGGATTTTTACTTGTCATTATTAAACACCATAATATATATACTAAATAAATATGCTAAATAAATTAAATTAGTAAATACATATTGTAAAATCAGGCAACCCCTGAGGCAGGAAATTATTGACATCTAACTCCAAGGCTTTGAAATGCTGAATGCTCGCTTTATTAAAACTATATTATATTACCTACTATACTATACTATATCCATACTGTATTATACTACAACTATCCTACATCATACTTACTTCTAACTATCTACTGAAAACTCTGCCGACAGTCCCGACACACACATGTGCACCCAGTTGGTCAATGAATCAAAACACCCTCACCAGAATCCAATCAAGCAATCCCTTCAGGTAAATAATCTTCCAACACATTCTATATGTTCACAAACACAGGAGCAGCAAATGAGATGAGAATTGTTTTGATCATTTTTTTCTCTGCTTCTCTCACAGCTTCTCTCTGTTCAGAGGGCATGTGAATACCACAAATATATGAAATAATTTAGTAAATATACTAAATAAATTTAAAAGTCACTGGGAGAATTGAGGGAATTATGTGTGAGCGTGAGTGTTCAATGAGCTCTTCATCTCTGCTGGCAGGTGATGAATGAAACCTCCTTAAAATACCGACGTGTTAAGAGAGAAAGCAATGAAAATGAGGGCAAGAAGGTAAAGTAGGAGAAAAGTAACAACCCTTTTCCTAAACAAAAATGATGTTTTCAAGTACTCAGTTTTCATCCTTGAGACACAACTGACAACTCTGCATTGTACCACTTGTAGATTTTCCTTCATGGTAAAACCCTGTAACTGTGTTGTCCACCCAGCAAGGCTTCACATATTACTAATTTCCTGTATCAACTCTTCTTTTCTACTGGGCTTGCTCCTTGTCAAGAGCTTTTGCTCTTCAGAAAGAATGCCACAACTTCTAGACGCATCTTCTGTTATGTGGAAAACTTCCATGCTACAGCTTTAAGTGGTCACATTGGAAATTTACTCATCCCAGGCACATTTATAGCACCAGTAACTTCCCCAGAATTGCACATAGTGCAAACATGCCTATAAAATACAGAAAACCAGAAACTATAACTATAAATATTATTAAAACATGAAATACAGAATTAACAACTATCAGTGACTGGTTTCCTTTAGTTCCCCTTCTGTGCATCTGACACACAGAACTTTCTCGTAACTTTGCCTTCCAATTCCGTTAGTTTCTCTGTGAATGAATATAGTGTGTCTTAAACCTCATCCACCTTTTACCTTCAGTCTAAAACAGAGAAAAACAACAGATGCTCCTGAGCCTGGTATCTTAGGCAAAAACTCACTTTCTGGGAACTTCAGCAATAATGTTCCAAAACTAAATTAACATGACTTAGATAAGTGAGACACATTGTTCAAGAGCTGGAATATCTATGAAATGGATTTTCAAGTAATTTTGAGATTGAGATTTGATGTGTTTTTAAAGTGTATTTTGACTGACGCCTTTATTTTAATCAGAAGCAGAAAAGTTAAAAAAGGGAAGGGCAATTTAGCTAAGTTGTGTGAAAAGAGAGCCAAAAAATATTTTCTCTATTTTTAAGGTAAGAAAACTACTAAAATTTGTAAACTTTTTGTAATATATAATCTAACTCTGTAAATTCTCTTCAAAAAGAGATTATTCAGGGTAGGACTTAATACCTTGGAAATCACTTACAACATTAATTCATATCAGTATCTTAAAAATGTTTTCCATTGACTTTTCAAGAAATGGAATATTTGAATTTAGTCACTATTTTTGTCCAATTTGTACTGATTTTCCTTTACAGAATAGGTCAAAACTAGGGAAAATATCTTAAACTCATGTCTTTACTCTTCATCTTTCATTGGTCATCCATATAAGTGGAGGCTTCTTAATTTCAAAATGTAATTCTGGGTCCAGTAACTCAAAGAAAGCTGGTATTCTACAGGGAGAAAGTCTCTTAGCTCTATCTAAAATGCACAATCCATAATTACTGAATAAAAACAGCAAAAAACATGTTTTTTTCAAAGAAAAGAACCAATATTTTGATTAAGCCTCCCACGGGAAAGCCTAACATTCATGGTTACTATTTATTGGGATTTTCAAGCTCAATTTACATACCTATTCAGTAAGGGAAAGTTATTGTTGCCCCATTTTTTTCATTATATGATGCAAATGCTATCTCTACAGTACAGAAATGATTATTCAAATTGGATGTTAGAATATAGGGCTCATTCCAGCAGTTTTAACATACATTTAAGGGGCAATTAATTTGTTTTCAATTAAAAAGCATTTTTAATTTTGTTTTTATTCAGTGTAAAAATAATTATATGGAAGGCATAAATATGAGGGGAAGAATGTTAATACAGGCAAAGATGGTTAATCTGTATTTTGCTACTTAGTTTATGCTTCCCTTCCCTTCCCTTGAAAGCCAAATCCAGTGCTTTGTATTACAACTAAATACAGTTATGTAGAGTAATGGGTTTCTATTTCAGTCATGGTGCACGACACAGGACTCTCACCACTGATTTGCAGATGCTGGCCTAAAGAGAGAGCACTGATGTGTCTTCTTAGGGAATGAGATAAGATGTTCTGCTTGGGATGAGCTGTAAACTCCAATCAGCTGAAAATCAGATTTCACTAGTAATTCCTGGAGAAATTGTGATTCAGAGCAAGACAAAAGACAAACAGTGTGTTCAAAGCCAGTAGGACTTTTTAGGGTAGCTGGATGTCGCTTAGCCTTGAGGACACTTCCATGATGAGTGGGGTGCAAATGTGTTCTGAAGCTACTACTGTATTTTCTCTGTGATCAACAAAAGAGGAGGATTTCATTACATCAGTGCCAGAGCTTCTGCCAGAGGCTTTCATGGGAAGGGTACAAATATGGTGTAACACAGGATATTTGGATAAAAGAGCTAAAAGGCAGCGAACACGAGTTAGTCTCAATTTGTAAAGGTCTATAAGAACACACGTGAAATTCACATCATCTTTTACTCCTTTACACTTGAGTAAAATTAAAGTGGTGGTGTCTACTTTTGTGAAGTGGTCTGCTTTTATGACTTGTGTATAGTTGTACATAGGTCACATTTCTTTACTAGGTCTCTTTGGAAACTTTATCTATTCTTTCCTCTTTTGACAGTCTTTCAATAGTCACAAATCATGTATTCATGCTATAGTTTTCTCCTTGAGCTACCTGGATATCTGTGTCTTCAACAGGTGTTGAAATTACTTTCACCAACAAATGTAGTTGCCAACAACAAGGGCAGAGGCTTTATTTCAACTCTGTTGTCTGCAAACCTTTGGAACTGCCTTTGTATTCTAAGAGAACAGCACAGAGCACCTGCACTGAACACCAATTTCAGCTGCAGCTGATAGAAAACCCCTTGCGTGATACAGATCCAGGCACCACAGTGTTGGAATGCATGGAACAGAAGCCTCTCTGAGTCCTTCAGAGAGAGAGAAAGAAATGCAGAGTTTGAATTAGGACCTCGAGAGAAGCTGAAATATATTAAGCCACACAGACATGAAATAGAAGTGTAAGTTCAGTTTTAAGCAAGTAGAAATATATCTTAAGTGCCTTAAGAAACTGCATAGCTACTAAGAGGCCCTAAAGCCTAGTTTTAAGTTGAGTTAACTGAGTTACATGTTATTAGCTATTGCTTATGTTCCGAGATAGAATAGATAGAACTATTCTTGAAAATAGGTAACATTATGTGTGTAGGTTTTGTGTAAGAACTGACATACTTCCGTACATTAGAAATTAAGCTTAGATTGGTGTAGAAAGAATGTTTTAGAATTGTGTTGAAGAAGAAGAAGAAGAAGAAGAAGAAGAAGAAGAAGAAGAAGAAAAAGAAAAAGAAAAAGAAAAAGAAAAAGAAAAAGAAAAAGAAAAAGAAAAAGAAAAAGAAAAAGAAAAAGAAAAAGAAACAATATTTTGATTAAGCCTCCCACGGGAAAGCCTAACATTCATGGTTACTATTTATTGGGATTTTCAAGCTCAATTTACATACCTATTCAGTAAGGGAAAGTTATTGTTGCCCCATTTTTTTCATTATATGATGCAAATGCTATCTCTACAGTACAGAAATGATTATTCAAATTGGATGTTAGAATATAGGGCTCATTCCAGCAGTTTTAACATACATTTAAGGGGCAATTAATTTGTTTTCAATTAAAAAGCATTTTTAATTTTGTTTTTATTCAGTGTAAAAATAATTATATGGAAGGCATAAATATGAGGGGAAGAATGTTAATACAGGCAAAGATGGTTAATCTGTATTTTGCTACTTAGTTTATGCTTCCCTTCCCTTCCCTTGAAAGCCAAATCCAGTGCTTTGTATTACAACTAAATACAGTTATGTAGAGTAATGGGTTTCTATTTCAGTCATGGTGCACGACACAGGACTCTCACCACTGATTTGCAGATGCTGGCCTAAAGAGAGAGCACTGATGTGTCTTCTTAGGGAATGAGATAAGATGTTCTGCTTGGGATGAGCTGTAAACTCCAATCAGCTGAAAATCAGATTTCACTAGTAATTCCTGGAGAAATTGTGATTCAGAGCAAGACAAAAGACAAACAGTGTGTTCAAAGCCAGTAGGACTTTTTAGGGTAGCTGGATGTCGCTTAGCCTTGAGGACACTTCCATGATGAGTGGGGTGCAAATGTGTTCTGAAGCTACTACTGTATTTTCTCTGTGATCAACAAAAGAGGAGGATTTCATTACATCAGTGCCAGAGCTTCTGCCAGAGGCTTTCATGGGAAGGGTACAAATATGGTGTAACACAGGATATTTGGATAAAAGAGCTAAAAGGCAGCGAACACGAGTTAGTCTCAATTTGTAAAGGTCTATAAGAACACACGTGAAATTCACATCATCTTTTACTCCTTTACACTTGAGTAAAATTAAAGTGGTGGTGTCTACTTTTGTGAAGTGGTCTGCTTTTATGACTTGTGTATAGTTGTACATAGGTCACATTTCTTTACTAGGTCTCTTTGGAAACTTTATCTATTCTTTCCTCTTTTGACAGTCTTTCAATAGTCACAAATCATGTATTCATGCTATAGTTTTCTCCTTGAGCTACCTGGATATCTGTGTCTTCAACAGGTGTTGAAATTACTTTCACCAACAAATGTAGTTGCCAACAACAAGGGCAGAGGCTTTATTTCAACTCTGTTGTCTGCAAACCTTTGGAACTGCCTTTGTATTCTAAGAGAACAGCACAGAGCACCTGCACTGAACACCAATTTCAGCTGCAGCTGATAGAAAACCCCTTGCGTGATACAGATCCAGGCACCACAGTGTTGGAATGCATGGAACAGAAGCCTCTCTGAGTCCTTCAGAGAGAGAGAAAGAAATGCAGAGTTTGAATTAGGACCTCGAGAGAAGCTGAAATATATTAAGCCACACAGACATGAAATAGAAGTGTAAGTTCAGTTTTAAGCAAGTAGAAATATATCTTAAGTGCCTTAAGAAACTGCATAGCTACTAAGAGGCCCTAAAGCCTAGTTTTAAGTTGAGTTAACTGAGTTACATGTTATTAGCTATTGCTTATGTTCCGAGATAGAATAGATAGAACTATTCTTGAAAATAGGTAACATTATGTGTGTAGGTTTTGTGTAAGAACTGACATACTTCCGTACATTAGAAATTAAGCTTAGATTGGTGTAGAAAGAATGTTTTAGAATTGTGTTGAAGAAGAAGAAGAAGAAGAAGAAGAAGAAGAAGAAGAAGAAGAAAAAGAAA
>NW_005054542.1:166574-189368 GCF_000277835.1 Geospiza fortis | reverse complement strand
AAGAAAAAGAAGAAGAAAAAGAAAAAGAAAAAGAAGAAGAAAAAGAAGAAGAAAAAGAAAAAGAAAAAGAAAAAGAAAAAGAAAAAGAAGACAAGGAAGAAGAGGAAGAAGAGGAAAAAGAAAAAGAAAAAGAAGAAGAAGAGGAAGAAGAAGGATGAAGAAGAATGAAGAAGAAGAAGAAGAAGAAGAAGAAGAAGAAGAAGAAGAAGAAGAAGAAACAAAAGGGATAGTGGCCGCTGTTTCTGCTTCTGTTCACAACATCAGAACTCTTTGCCAGGGAGCTTTTAGCATGGACTTGAATACTTTGAACTCTCTGCCTTCAAGTTGATGTATTCATGCAATAAACAACTTTATAACAACCAACAACTACTCCTGTCTCTTTGAAGACCCACAACCCACCGAAAATCTTGACACAATAGGATAACAAAGATGCAAAATTATTATCTATCACCTAGCTAGTCCTGCCACTAAAGATGTTAATATAGATTGGAAAGGAGTGAGCACATTGCTTCCTAACAGAGAGAGTTGACTGACAGACTTTGGAGGGGCCAGGGTTGCCTAACACAAGTGCCCTCCGCACCGCCCCCCCGGGATATAAAGGGCAGAGCAGCCGTTTTGTAAATTAGTACATGGCTGATGGCCACAAATTCCCAGTGCTGTAATTTGTTTTATTTGTTAAAGTTTTAATAAAGCTTTGAAAAATTTAAAAAGTGAGAGGTCATTTCTCACACAGAAATAATAGATGTCCATGCTTTGGAGATCCTGAAGAATCTCTTTGAGTTGAGCTCTGAGATCTAAAGGGCTTTTCTGTAAATAAGTCTGCTTAATGTGATTGAACATGTGTGACCTGCTATGATTAGAAGAAAAGTTAATGTTCCAGTTTCTGTCTTTTGAAGTGGTGTGTAAATAATAGTTCAGACTTCCCTTGCTTATCACCTACACATCTGCACTGATTTATCCCTATCTTTGGTTGTAGAAAAGACAGTATGATATCTGTCCCAGGCAAAGTCAATTGACAACGTATTTTTTGATACAGATATGGAAAACTACCACTGATATATTAAGAGGGTAAAAGTTCCTGGGTTGGGTTGTAGTAAAATTAAATGGAATGTGGGTCGCCTCCCACCCTGTCTTAACTATTGACAAATAGGTTGGAATAGTTTAAATGACCACTGGCATCATCTCTATCTGCTTACTGTTCTTCAAGAAAAATGTCTTGCTGATATAAATGATTGCTATCCCCTTCAGAAAGACAGGAAAAATAAAAACAAGCAAATAAAAATCCAAGAAAAAACCCAAACCTCATGCTAAATCTTTTAAAATGCTGTAGGCAGTAAGAATATCATATGGAAGTTTTTTTAATCTCCTTTAAACGAAAGTAGTGGAAATACATGCATTTGAATATGTCTTCTGTAAGCAAAATAATAAACTATTTAAATTAAGGAACTTACTCTGAGACACGTGTAGTTCTAAGAATGCTGATTTTGAAACAAAGGATTGCTGCTCAGCATTGAGAAACATTCTTCCATGTACTAATGACAAGACTTTTGTTTGTTTGAGGGGGTGTTCGGTTAGTTTGTGGTTTGGTGGGAGGTTTTTTGTTTGTTTGTTTTGTCGGGAGTTTTTGTTGTTTGTTTTTTGTTTTGCTTTTTTTGTTGTTGTTTATTTTGGTTTGTATTGGTTTGTCTTGTTGGGGTTTTTTTTGTCATTGTCCATGGGGAATACAATTGGAGAGTGATATTTTTTCTCATCACTTCCTACCCACTCAAGCCAGGGTGTGTGTGTGTGTGTTTTGTTCCCCCAACAAACACACGACAAATAAGCTGGGGAAACCCCCCTCTACCCCCCCCTCCCCACACCAAAACCAAAACAACAAAAATAAAAAAAGTCAAACCAAACCAAATCAAAACAAACAAGCAAACAAAAACAAAAAACCCCAAGCACCAAAAAACCCCAAAAATCAACATCCATTCCTATAGTAAATGTGGTCTTAGGAATTCTGCTCCGTAAAGGATGAACACTAATTTCTGTGGCTTTCCAGTGATCCAGCAGTGTCACAGACTGTAAAGAGCCAGATAAATTGATAGATATTGCTCTTGGCTTCTCACCTATGTTAAACCTTTACACAACTGAGTTTTGTAGCCTCAAATCATTCCTTTCTGAAATGGAATTTTCACCTTTAAATCTATTATCTCTGATTTAATGTTCTCAGTTTTTTGACTTTGTCTTTTTAACTGAAGAAAAAGCTGGAATAAAATTTTATTAAAAATTATTATACCTTAATTACAAGTAAATCCATATATTCATGTTTTTACCATTTTAAAAGAATGTTTTCCCTTGTTTAGACAAACCCTTTTAGAAAAGCAGCACTTTAAATTGCTGTTGACCTTTGAATAAACACATCAAAAAATAATGAGGGAATTAAGGCAGGATTTATAGAAAGTCTGCCTCCTTAACACAAATTACATCATTACTTTTGTGAAATATATTTTAGGTTGCATCATGTATTACTAAGTGTGAGGCTGAAAACTGAGCACACCAGTAAGAAAACTAAAGTAGTATCTTGAAAATGTAATAAAGCCTGTGTAAATATGGGGGGGCTTTTTGTTTGTTTACTAATTTTTTTCTCTTTGTCTTTGCTTTTTCTGTAGTACTTCATAAAATGTGAGGTGTTTTTTGACATGGAGAAAAGTAGCCACATAGTGTTCTGATGTTTTCACATAGTGGAAAACCCAAGTATCTCACTGTAACCTTGATTTTGTAGTGTCACTTCCATCATGAGTTAGAAATTCAATTTTTTTGCTGTGCGCCCTGGATCTTATAGGAAAGCTTGCTGGAGTAAAATATATTAGTGATTCCATATCACAACATCAGCTTGGCATTGTAGATTCCAGCTACTTAATCAGATTACTATTCCTTAAAACAAGGTCAATTGCTTACTGCTGGCCTGGCCGGATAACACTTGTGCTCAGCTTGCTAGACAGCCTTCCTCCTATTTCCCTGGTCAGCTCTGGGCTGGGAAATCCTGCTTGTAGAAGTATCTGATGTAAAACCTTGGACAAGCCAGCAGGAAAATTGTGAGATTGCATCTGAGCAGCTAGCTTGTTTTCAAAGGTCAGTAATCTCTTCCTAGAGGTAGCTTATCTCTGAGTACACAATGAGGGACATGGGGAAAGTGGTACATGCTTGTTTCAGGAAGGTTTGTTTTCTCCCCTGACAACCAGCTCTCTCACATGAGCTCTCTTTCTTTCTTTCTCGCAAGAAAACTGGGATGGAGACAGAGGAAGTGAAAGCTTTCATATTCTCACATGATGATAAGTGAAAGGCCTTTTAGAAGACCTTATAAATAAGGTGGGCAATTAATATGACAACATAAACACAGCAAAATTTACAGGTACGTCTTGGCAGGGGAAGAAGCATATGCATGCACTCTCCTCAGAATTGATAGCCACCTATTTTACCAATTCAGCTGGATTCATGCTGTCAAGACTTAAACAGAAACATGTTATCTAACATGTAAGAAGAATGAAATTTGTCAGCATGAAATTGCAACAGGACTTCAAGCCATTTAGGGAGACAAATCATATTTGAGACATGCAACACGGTGCTAAGGCTCAACAGAAGTCTGAAGCATGTTTGTAAGCAGCTAAAGCATAGGGAGGCTCTTAAGGAAGTTCATCCACAACTTTTTCAGGGTGCAAAGAATAAAAATATTTCACTGAAAGAAAGGTTTCAGACAAAACTGCTCCCAGAGTACTGGGAAGAGTGACTACACTGGCTGAGACGTGGTAGACTCAGAAACAGATAACTGAACAACTTAGCTCATACAAGCAGTATGGAGGATTTTGTTCTAAATGCAGTGTATCAACGCTGACACAAAGCAGGTTTCCATATTCTTTGGGTGCCTAGGTTGACATTCAGACTTACATCTTTCCTAGGCAATTAATTTTAAAAATACCACGACTTGGTTAATTATAAGTTTCAAGTTGACTAGTTTTGCTTAAAAGAGATAATATAACAAAAAAAAGAGATGTAGCATTTTTACAAATATTTAGAGGAACTTCTGTCAAACACAAGTGAGAAACCAGAAACTGACTGTAAAAAAACAATTGAAATGAAAATTTGCTTTTCAACTTGGTTGTGAAGGAAAATTGATAGGCAGACTATGGATAAATAAGGTACAGCAGAAAATTACAAATTTCAAAAATGCTTATATTAAATGAAATTTATTTTCAGTTTTAACGGAATTCTTATTTTAAAAGTTCCATTTATTTTTTTCATACTGAAAATAAAATTTCAGCCAAAGTTGTGTTACCAGTATGAAGTGTTTATAACAACCTTCCAAAACCCCCACATACATTCACCCTAAAGGACAATATAAAACTAACTCAATATTTATTCTTCTGTTCATAGTACAAGTATCAGTAATAAAAATGTAGGCTCAAGTGGATTTATTAATTAGATTTTGCTGTAGTAAAAGGGCATATAAAAATAGCAGGAATACTGTATTTTTGATATTTGTATATGGGATTGTATAATTTAGAGATTAAGAAAACTCTGATGTGTCTGAGTTGAGTGTGGGATAGGCCTGATCAGACTTCTCTGGAGTACCAATCTGAGCAAAAGGTATTTGATGCTCTGAAAAGAACCTATGTATTTCTCATTAAGTTTGTGCACTATTAATAGCGACCTTTACCCAATATTGCACAGATATATATGTATCCATGACTTATAAACTTTAAAGATCACAAATAACATGTGTATGTATATGGCTACAAGTCCTGTGAAACTGGTTTCTACTTTTGTCTGCTCTACAGAAGAAAAGCTTGGGAGAGAAAAAGTTTGTTTCATTTAAAGTGGCGAACCGCCTCACACACGCCACCTAACAAGACCTAGAAAACATGCAGAAGCAATGCCAGCACAATTCTTAAAATCATACATGTGGCACATGTGGCTGCAAATATAAAGAGTGCTAGTTTGCCTTGTAAAGGGCTCATGCAGAAAACACATGGGCCCTACTACTGAAAGGAAGGGACAGCCACACCGCTGGCTGGGACAGAAGAATGACTGCTGGCTGCCTGACTAGAGGGAAAGGATCCAGCAGCAGGGAGGGTTGTTGGTTCTGTAGGAACAAAAGCCAGTAATCTCAATTATAAAAGGGGTCCTGTATTATTAACCCTAAAATAGCAGGAACTACCTGAGAGCAGGAACTTAGTGAACTGTCTTTTCTGCTTTGAGCACCTTCTGAACTGTGAGCTCTGGGAGCACCGTTCAGAGAATACCTTGGATGAAAGAATAGATTAATTAAAGCCCTCCAAAACTGAATAGCTCTAAAGATGTGGTAGACAAATAATAATCGTGAAAATGATACTTTATTCTGCTTCTGAAAGCAATGACAGGAATAAAAAATCATATCAGTAGACATGCATTGCACTACTCGTGCCGAACCCACCAATGCTTTTAATAATTTAAAGTAAATTTGTGCAGAGGAAGATAACTGAATTCATGTAACATTTCTGTGAACAACATGTTTTACATCAAAGAAGAAACAATATGACAAAAATAATTTTACGAGGAGGAGAAAGAGAGGGAAAGTACAAGTGTTTTTATTATCTGAGCCCCAAAAGAAAAATTTACAATTTTTCAATCCTTGGTAAGAAATCTAGAGCAAAAGATTTAGAGTGAAGGAGATGTAGAAAAAAAAAGCCTTACCAACATAATAGCAATTTGCCAAGCAAAGGAGATTCATACCCCAATGGAAGCTTATTGGATATCAACAAGCACCTGATATTAGAGAGAGGATAAAAACAGTGGAAAAGAGATTTGAGACAGAAAGATTGGCAAATCAAAACCAGTGTCAATGAAAAACAGCACATCAAACTGCTGATGCCCTTGTAAACATTACAACATCTGGTTTTTTTTCTTGGAGGGTGGGTGGAAGTATCAGCAGTTGGTATCACTTTTCATGAGTTTCCATGTCACATTAAACTGACTTTCCATGGTGGTCGGATGTTGAGGAGACCCTGGGGGGCATCCCCCATGCTACACCCCACTGGCTCCTTCCCCTGTTCCTACGTTCCTACGTTCCTGAGCCACTCCTTCCCTATTTGGGGGCGGTCTCCCTGGGCAGGCGCTGTCAGCGTGCCCGCCTTCCCGAGAGTGTCTCCACTTGGGTCTGCACGAAGAGTTCCCTCAGCCACCCGACACCCGAGCCCGGATGCCGTATTCAATGCCTCACCAGTGAACCAAGAGGACTCTTCATATGGAGAATCCAACAGGGTTTATTTAGGAATTAAATGAGTGTCCAGGGAAAGTCCGGGTATGCAGGGTGAGGCAGGAAGACAAACACAGTTGAAGGGATCCAGGGACGAAGAGCCAAGAGCAAGGGAGGGTCCAGGGTATGTAACTGGGGCAGGGTAGGGGTGGTCAGAATACAAACACAGCAATGGGGATAGGGATGTGTTGAAGATTGCATGCAAGATGTTTTCCATTTACCATCTGTATGGCAGATTACCTTGTCAAGTGGGCAGTTTGCCTTATCTCTCTCTTTGAGTGACCACATTCACACCTCCCTCGGGAGGGGATTCTGCTGATAACAGACTATTGAATATCAGTGCATGACTGATAAGAACTGTAACATCCCATTGTGAGATGCTCTGCCCAGAGGGAGGAGCCAAGCATTGCTGCCCCGATATATTCTGAGATTCTGGAACACCAGCACGGCTTTTCTCCACGGGATTCACCAGAGGAACAGCCACTGCCTCTTCCTCCACTGGATCTTCAGAGGAAGACTACATCCTTCTCTACAGATCCTCCTTGCTCCAACAGAACCACACCTGATACTTCAGGAGGACTGCAGCCACATTTTCAATCGGACTGCCACCAACACCTTGGCCCACAGGGTGTCAGGTTGGGTTCTGACTCTGTCAGTGTTGTTCTAGTGGACTGCATTGTTTATTTTATTCTTTGTTTTCTTCCCTATTAAAGAACTGTTATTTCCTGCTCTGATATTTTTGCCTGAGAGCCCCTTAATTTAAAATCATAGCAATTCGGAGGGGTGGGGAGGGTTTACATTCTCCATTTCAGGGGAGGTTCCTGCCTTCCTTAGCAGACTCCTGTCGTTCCAAACCAAGACAGGATGGAAGAAGGAGTCAAAGCGGGGTGATACAGCTTTTGCCAACGAGAGAGCAGGGAGGGTGTAGTGTTCTGGGGAAGGCCAGTGGGGAATCCGGGAATACAGAACATTCTGGAATGGGGGAGTGAACTTTAAATGACAGACCTTCATTTACATTGAGGAGCAGGGAACACTGGGAGAATGCTTCAACTTCTCACTCTAACCTAAACTGGGGAGTTCTCCCAAGGCATCCCAGCCCTGACACTACCAATGCTGTCTCCCACACGTGTTCCCTGATTGGCCTTTATCTTTTTACTGCCCCAAGACCAAAGTCAGCCCTGGGGCCCCTGCACAGGGGAGAGCTGCACTCTCTACGTGTGGGTGCTGGAACCTGAACATCTCACTGCCCAGCTGAATTAAACACTTGTGGGTATTATGCACAGGCCCTTTTTGCTTCTTTACCTTGGACTTTACTAGCAGCAATTCAGGCTGCTACAGTCAGAAGGTGAATCCATCTCAGAAATCGCAAGAAAGACGAAGAATTTTTAAAAATTAAGTGTAACACTTGTGCATGAAAAAAATGTGATGTTAGAATAACTAATGTTGCAAATAGATGATCTCCCCTCTACTCAAATGAAGTAGAATGAAAACTAAGCGGTATTGAGTCTGACAGTGTTGAACTCATAGCGTGTAAAGCACCATGAATACCAAAAGTGGAAAACTACATACTCCAATTATATTTTTATGGTCTTACAGAGAAAAAAAATAATGTGTTGAATGCATCAAAACTTTGATTTGATATACTCATTGAAAAGATAGAGAAAAGCCTGAGAAAATTGAGGGAGCTTTAAGTTGAATAGAAATATATTTGCACGTATGTTTTTTGAGCATTTGTCTAGAATTCCAAGTCCTTCAAGAAGTTAGTTAATAAACATGTTGCCTGGATTCAAAAGACAAAACTTGCAACAGTGTTAAAATGGCAAGAAAAAAAGCAGATCTTTAATGAAAGCTTCTAGGTGCACAAATATGGCTAAATGCACACCTGATAAAGAATTTCTGCAATTTTTTAATGTATATGTATAGATATATGTGTATATATATAGATATATGTATATATATATGTATATGCATGTGTATATTCAGAATTAATTATTATTTATATAATTGCTCATTATATCTAGCAGGCACATCCAATAGGAGATCACTTGAGCCAGTAACCCACCCTAAGGTCAGCCCCTTGGAGTTGGTGCAGGGGTTTCTCTGCCCTATTTTGTTGTTGTGTCTCTCAACTTCCAGTGGAAAACAAAAGGCCCTTAGCAGATGTTCTCTTCTAAAAAATAAGACTAAACAGAATTTCAAGAATATGTTAATAAGGTTTAGCTAAACTTTGAGGGAGGGCAGGAAAAGTGCTAGAAGGTATACAACTATATATTAACAATCACAAACATACGAAAAATAGATAAAAAGCTAAAAACATCTTTAGGTATCAAGAGAAGACAGCATGTTTTGTTGTTGAAGAAAATGTATGAAAAAATTATTTAACTGTAAACATCATGTATCTACATAAATGTATAAATTTGAAACATTGCTAACTGTAGCAGAGAAATTATTGGTGCAAAGGCAGCTGCCAGCTATTTGTCTTTGCTTCATTGTCTATCACATGGGTTCTGAATAGTGTCATTACAAAACAGTGTATACATTTCTTATCTCATTGACAGACTTAATTTATGTGTCTGTTTTGTTCTAGGCTATTGAGTTGTTTCATCAGAACAAAATAAGAACGTATTTTTAATTGTCTACAAAATGAGGGATTTTGTATGTAATATGAATTCAGGTGAAATTCAGAGAAGCTTGGAGATACCACTCCTGCAATAAAGCTACACAAGCGACTTTATTATGTATTCTACATAATAAAGATAATATGTATCTTTAATATTAATAAGATAATTTATCCTTTAGGATTAAATACAGCTGATCTCATCAAGTTTGCCTCAGTGAACAAATGCAGACATGAAGGGTCCTTGTCAGGATAAAATTTTAAAAAATTATGGTAATCTATCGTAATATGTGACTGTGACATACATGCACATCACATACCAGGGGTTAGTGATCTTTGATACCAAGGTACAAGGTCTATTTTCAAAGTTTTTTGGAAACAAATGATTACTAGTTAGCTATGTAAGTAAGGCTCTCGCTTCTCTGGAGTAACCTCATTGATGACAGCACAGTTCATGGCAGGGATTTACATAAAGTAAAGAAAAAGAAAAGGACAAGAGAGCACTGTGTGCCCAAAGATATCTCACCAAGACGACTGAGGTGGCACCTGTCTCTCAAAGAGATTATCATATGCTATGAAAATTGCAAGGTACAGAGTTTAACTTCTGGAAATCTTTTAGAATTCTGTACTTGGGTACCTTTAGTTAGAAATTGCTATTTTTACCTTTGAGGCAGAAAACTAAGACTACAAGAATATCTGTAAGTGGGTGCTACAGTTCTTTTAATACTGAAGAAATAGAATTCAGACTTTAAATGAGGCATAGCAAAGATATTGAAAGGTTCAAGTTGATCCCAAAATGCTGTGATGAGTCTGTAATAAATCCCGTAAGATAAGAAGCAAACAGCTTTCCAAAAATTGTCTAAAAATAATTAATTATTTTTAATTGTAAAATTGAATACAGTTTAAACTTTTACAAGTTTGCAACAAGCACATGAGCCTTCATTGCTATTTAGCTGAGGGAATGGTGGTTTTATCTGCGTGGGTTTTGCACTTGGAATATCTGGTTTTTTAATAAGATAATTATTCTTCCTTACATAATTTCTTCCTCCTATTGATTTTTTTTCCTGTTTGTCTGCTGGTATACTCAAAATGATTTTTATTGTAAGCTGATTTTCTTCTATTTCTGTTGATGCTAGCTTTATTCGAGACAACTGTCTAGTGTGTTGGTCTTAAAATTTACACAGCCTGGCTGACAACTGTTCCAGTAGGTTTTCTTTTGCACAAGGTGGCTAATCTTTAACAGAAGATGTGGGGGATGCAGGAATGAAATTTCCACAGGACATTCCAGGAGAGAAGCTGTTATCAGATCTGAGATATAGATAAACATTTTGAATTAGATATAACATAACTGATTGTTCTTACAGATCCAAGTAAAATACAAGCTGACAGTGATATTGCAGTGCTACTATAGGTGTAATACATGCATTTTCCAATTAACCCTTCTTTTGTAGTCATATCTGTGTTTGGGTGTAGTACCGACATTTTTAACTAAAATAGAGCAAAATTTTTGCTCTATTCCTTGGGGATTTTTTTGTTGCTCTTTCTCTTTCATCTGACTTCAAAACCCTCTACCTATTCTGAGTCTGACATCAGACACGTTAGTAGAGCAGGCTTTTAGCAAGTTCTGGAAAACTGCCGAATTTCATATCCATTTCTTTGTTTCCATTTGTTACAAGCTATGTAGACTGTCATTACAATAAAATTTAATTTTTCAATTCGCAAATCTCTAGTGATTTCAAATTTTCACCTTGATTTATGCGGCTCATCTCTTTCAGCTGTGCTAGTATGTCCATTACAAAATAGAGAAGATGACGGTATTATATAGTTTCAATTATCAGGATAAAAAGCCCCATCCAAATCTTGATCTAAAATTCTGTTTTCATTTCTGGGTAAGTACTTAAATAGTTACATATAAACAAGTACTTAGATGGTAAACAGGCCTAGTTTTGGATCTTGGAATGTTTTGGTTTTTTTAAACATGGATTTTTGCAATATTTATTTTAATATTTTAGATCCTGGGTAAAAAATGCTGCAATGCTCATACAAGAAAATCTCTTATTTTCTGGATTGTTATGAAAAAAGGGATTTGAATTAATTCCTAGTTGCATTGAAGTCTTTGGGAAGACTTCCACTGAAGCTCTCTGTGGATCCCATTTTCCATTTATGATACCTGGATCATGTATTGTGCAAATCTGACTCAAAGTGCACTGACTATATTTACCCCAGCAAGACTGTATACTTGAAAGCTGCATGTTCTGTGTAGGCCCTACTGTGACTTTTTCTATTAACTTACTATAGTCTCTAAAGCACATAATGAAGTTTGATTTAATGTCCAAATTGTGACAAAAATTGATATTTTTTTTCATTTTTCATTTTTTTCAACAATCTTTGTCTTATGAATGGATGAATACAATTTTACCTAGAGTTCTTTTTACATTCTTAAGATTGTCACAAGAATGGATCAGGTGTCACTTTCTCTTCTTGTTACAGTCTTTGTCAGAAGTTCTGACAAACCTTTAATGCTTGAAGTGTTCTCATTCTCATTATATATTCTCATTCCCATAACAAAGATTATAATGAGAGAAGAAAATGTCATAAAATTAATCCATTCTCATAACACACTGTAACGAGGACAGAAAATTGAACAAAATTATTCCATTTTCATTGCAATGTGAAGACTGTAATAAGAACAAAAATGACATAAAATTTATTTTCCTTGTGACAATCTTAAAATTGTACCAGGGCAGAAAAGCATACAAGATTAACAGGCCCTGAAGACAAAGGCTCTAACTAGAACTGAACCTTAGCTTACCAAAGTAAGCTACTGTTGCCATTAATAAATCACCCTAAAGTGTGATCCTATGTTTGTGTGTAGATGCCGTATGTAAATCACCTATCATTTTAAGGCTCCCTGAAATAGCTTGAGTTTTACATCTGTGTCACCAGAGAACTGAAAAAGTGCATGCAGTTTGTGACATTCAGAACTCGAAGTCAAAACTTCAGCTCATGGTTGGAAACAAGTCACAAAATCCCACAACTAATATTTAAGTCTGAGTGCCTAATAGAAAACTTACTATTTGTATTGTGCAAATTTAACCAAATATTTAAGAAAGTACTTTTGGCTTTGTGACTTTTCTTTCAGATAATGTAAAAACCTTAATACCTCTCATTCCTCACATGTCCTGGACTTCATTCACTAAAGGCTTCAGTTAGTAAAATCTTCCTTAACCCTCATATTAATCTTGTCAATCAAAATTTCTGACCCACAAACATCTTCTCAGCCATTCCTTGCCAAAACCTGGACAAGTGGGTAGAGTTAGACAGTATCACTTTTCTAAGTTGTTTGGTAGTTTTGGTTCTTCTTGCAGGTGTGACGGACTGCTCTGGTTTCAGCTAGGATAGATTTAATTTCTTTCTTCAGGTCTTATCTTGACAAATCTAGGGATTTGAAGATTGAAGGGCTCCTCCTGCTGATTATCCCTCTGGTGACCTTCCAAAGTAGTCCTGTACTGAGGATCCCATCCCAGGGTGCTGAGGTCTCTCTGCAAAATGAGACTGGTATATGCTCGCCTGGCAGGATGCAATGAGGTAGAGCGATCCTTAAGACTACAGAGTCCACATCTTTTGGGGGCACTTAGCTTCTGATAATGAAATGCTGATCATCAAAAAAATCAGTGCCAAACGTTGCCACTTAGGGGCATAAACATGACTGAAACAAGATGAATTTTTTTTTTCTTTTATGTTAATTTATACCATTTTCAGATGAAAGTACTCTCCATATCTTTGAAGAATTTAGTAATCTATAGTGGTTTAAAAAATATCACATCAAAAAATAAACCAGTCTAAATAAAGCAAAACTCCCACCAAAAACTCAAAGGTTTTTTTGAATCCTCTGCCTCTATTAATTCTGTAAAAAACACCCAAGACATAATCCTCTGTGATTTTCTTGAAAGCAATTTTCTTTTCATGGCCTCATGAATGAAAATTACTTACTGACTCCTATCTACTCTGTTTGATAGGGTGCACTCTTTTAAACAAGTTGTTAATATTTCTTCTGTTGTCCTCTGACTATTGATAGAAATAGACTTTTCTTTTTACCCCTATAAACATGCACCATTACAGCTGGGAATGGTGTTCTTATACTGTCTTCTGAAAACTATAACCACAGAAGATTTCATATCACCTGACTCCCAGGAATTTTCATGCTGTACACTGCTTATATAGACACCGTGACTGAAAGCTAACTATTGTGCAGACCAACATGCCTCACACTATAAATAGCCCTTTATTCTCTAAATGTAAAGGAGAGGAGTAATAGTTTAATAGAGCAATGAAAAATTTTAGTAATTTTTTATTTTTATTTGTATCATCCTTTTTTCCTTGCCTTTTATTTCTTTTTTTTTAATTTGTTTAAATTCAGAAAGCCTGATTCTAAACATTCTCTGTTCCTGTAGCATTTTGAAAAACAATCCTCTGCTTTTTCTTGTATGTTTTATTGAATTATCTAAATGAATGACTCAGCCTTTCTTACTCTTTCTTGTCCACTTAGGTTAAAAGCCATTGTCCAACAACACCAGCGAAAATCCTTCATTTGTCTGGCCTTTCCTTAAGTATAAGCTTACAGAGTTGAACATTGCTTGCTGTGTCTCTTTCTTAAGTCCCAGTTATTATTTTTTCAGAAGCTCTTGATTTTTAGCCAGTCTCAAACAGTAATATTTGTTAGCCACTCTCTCACCTACAAGTTCTAAAAGATGTAAGTCCTTCAAAACTTCCATTTTCGGCTGGACCATTATTCTGCAATGATGCTGCATTCCTAACTTCTGACCAAGAGGGTGAACAAAAATAAAATGGCTGAAATTCAGCTCAGAAATCTGTTGGTGTAAGGGTAAAAAATGTTATGTTATGTAAAAGTGACCAGGGTTATTATATCTCAGATTCAGTTAGTGTTCTCCACTGTCAAAACAAATTTCTGCTGTGGGTGTTTTTCTGCTGAAAAAAATCCTCTAAATCATCTGATGATCACTATTAAATATTTTATCCACAAATAATTAATTAACAAGGTGTAGTGGCCTAAATCTGATGTGGATCTTAGCAATTCCTTTCTTTTCCTTGCTTATAAACACAGGATCAAAAGAATTATGCATATGGAATTAGATGTTTCATCTAGTTATGAATTCAGTGTTCGGTTGCTAACCAAAGTTATAACATTGAGATGTTATATGTAAATATGTATTTCTTAAACAATATGAGCATATTTTGGTATGTAGTTTTTAATTTTGCTTTACATGCTTACAAAACTTAGCACAGATACTGATAATTCAAAGTACCACTCCTGGTTTTATTCTCATGTTTTACAACAATTTCTTCATAAACAGTTGGCTTAAATGTATTCTTACAAGCAAGGAAAATGCCATTTTTGAATTTTGAAAACCTGTAGAACTTTCTGTCAGTAAAATAGCATTGACTCAGTTTCTTTCAAAGTATTCGAAAAATATGCAATTTTTTTCCTAAAGAAGACAAACTCAGTGTTTTAGCACCAGTCAGCTACCAAAAGAAAAGGAAGTCCTAGGAGCTCAGATCAACTCTGAGTGCCCTAAATTTATATTGCAGTTCTGTATTATCCAAGAACACATGCACATAATGCGGCTTATTCAAAATGCATGTCAATATATGGACATGGAGTAAATTTGTGGTAGGCAGAATTTACACACACAGATATTTACACAGAAGTCCAGTATTTTTTATGGATTTGTGCTGCACTGACTGTCAGCCTTGAAGTTGGTATGTCCCTAGAATTTTTGATATTGGCAGAGATTTCTACAGTCAGTGGGCCCCGTCTACTGTCTTGCTCAAGAAGAATCAGCAAGACCAGGTTGCCCAGGTTCAGTTGCATTTTGCATTTCTGTCTAGAAGGTCCACAGCATCTCTGAGCAATCCAGGCCTTTGTTTGACCAATTTCACAGTGAAAAAAGCAATCCCTGATATTCTGAGGGAACTGTGCATCCCTTGCCTCTTGTACTGACACTTGGTGGTGCACTGAAAGTGTTCTGGCTTCATCTCCTTCCTTCTTGTTGGCCATTTACGTGTGCCAGGAAGGTGCCCATGAGCCTTTTCTGTCGTCTGAGAAAATCAGCACTTTCTCAACCTCTCCTCATGAAGAATGTCTAGAAAGTCAGGACAGTGACCACTGAACACTTCAACTGACCTACTTAAAAATGGCTTGAAATCTAAGAAACATTACTGCAAATCACTAAATCCCTTAAAAGTTTTCAGTCAAAGCTGTATCTGCATTATAAAAAAAGGCAGGGGACAGCGCAAATTGTGAAAAGATTCAGAGGATAGTTCAGTTTGGCTGTTTTCATACACTGTTACGTGCACTTCTGATTTGGGTGTTTGTAAATCTTTTCAAGGAAATTAAAATTCTCATCCAGTTCTATATATTTATTCGAAGGGACTGATGATACAGGTTTTTTGTCCAGCTTTGCAATAGTATGGAGTCATGCTAGGCCTGAGGGAAGTACAGAACTCCTCCTTTGAAGATGTAAGTTGTGTTGTCTTAATAAAAAGCACATGCTTCCTGGACTGTGGAATGAGTAACATCTTGACCTGTTAACATCTGGTCTGTGAGGGGGGAATAAAACAAGAAATAGGCTTCCAAACTTCTTTGTTTTACAAGGACCATCTTGCAGTATTTCACTGTCCAGTGCAAGTTAGCTGTCTCCATGTCATCTGTGGCAAGAAACCAGCCATGGTACAGTCTTATTCAACGTGTATATCAATAACCTGTACAAAGGGATATAATGTTCCCTCGCCAAGATTTATGATGATACAAAACTGAGTGGACTGGCTGATATACCCAGATGTTGTGCTGCCATTGAGAGGGACCTTGGTCAGCTGGAGAACTGCATAGAGACTGCACTGCTAATTATATTAACAAATCTCATGTCCTGAAATACAAATCCTAATCATCACATATGGAAAGAGTGGTTGGTAGTTTTCCAGTAAATTGTTACAATTTATTATTTTATATTAATCCTCAAACTTATGAAACAAATCTGAATTTTATTTTTCCTGCGCTTAATTATTTAATCTTGATGAGTACCAAATTGAGCATGAAGCAAGAGTTTTAAAATTTGGGTGGTGTATTTTTGACATGTCCAAACAGAATTAACTTTGCCTATAAGAACAGATGTGAGCAATATAATAATTGAACAAGTCCTTCAATTAGAGTACAGAAAATAAAAGTAAATGACAATTGCACTAAGAAATTCTAGCACAGATAGGTCTGTGCTATTTTACTTTAAAAACACAGTAAATGAAATGTAAATGTCCATAATCAGTAAGGACAATCGATATCGTCAAATACAAAACTTTGCCATTGTACTGTACTGTTTTCATTAGAATGCTCTTGAAACAGTTCTCAGAGTTAATTTCACTGTTACTCCCTCTAGCAGGGTAAGAAGATACAATTCTTTCTCCATACTAATTTTTTCCCATCTTGCTTGACATCAGCAAATTAATGCTAAATAATGCTAAATGTTTTCATCTTTTGTCACGGCCACTGTTTGAGCTTGTCTGTTTTTTTTTTAAGGAAATACTGGTATTTCAAAGAATGTAGGAAAAAAACATAGTCTGCTTCTTAGTAAGATTGCTGAGAATGTTGTATACCTTCAGTGACAACACTGTAGAACAAGGTGGTGTGTTTCTCTTCTTCTATTTCTGAGCAGTTAAAATGGAGAGGGTTTGCTTAAAGTTAAGCAAAACTATTTGCCTCTTTGGCTGCATAACAGATTGGGGAGAAAATTAAATCTGTTAGTCAAACTCTAGGATTCAAAATTAACTGTATAAACCTTAAAGTTTTACTTTTCAGGTCATGCCCCTAAAGAGTCTCTTATTCCTTTTCTTACATTAGTAATTCTGTTGAAATAAGACTATTCTTCTAAGTATAATCTAGGACTTGATGTAACAACAGTACTATATGTTCAGAAATACCTTTTATTAAAGCATATGTTTCAAGTTTAATCTGAACTTGTGTTCAATTAAGAGCACAAAAAACTTTAGTTAGGGCCTGCTGCTGTGAATTGCAGCCCACAGATCTTTACCCATTCATATCAACTGAGGATCTTACCTGCAGGAAATGTGTGACTTTGCATCTGAAGCTACAGAATGTTTTGATGTAATGGTAAATGTTTTGATGTAAATGGTGCTACCACCATTTACTGATTAGTCAGGAAAATATTTGAAGTAGTAGAAATCATGTAAGCCAATCCATATGTTTACAGTGAGAGGAGTCTTCAAATTATGTTCACATTTAGGCAGTTTTCCACATGCATCTAGCATGCAATTTTTGGTGAAGAAGTTTATCGAAGGGCAATAACAACATGTAATTAGTATAAAATTACTGCATTACCTGTTATAAGAACTCAGGCAAAGATTATAGGGCTCGTGAAGAATGAAGGTAATCCACACTTGCTGATATTTTATAGTAGCAAAAGACCTTCATATTGTAAACTGATATAGAACTACAGCAGCAATAGAAAAATGAAATAAAAACAAAGGGTTTGATTTCACCAAGCCATTTAGCAGAGACATTACATTCTCCATTTCAAATTTCCATAGAAGGAAAAAAAATAGGCTGTGGGGTTTGGACACAGTTACCAATTACTATTCTGGGAAAAGACACAGAAAAATTAGTTATTCTGGCTATTTGTACAATGATGATGTGGTTCTGCAGTCAAGCCTACTGATCTTGCTATTGTTAAAATGAGGACTTGTTATTTTCCCTTTTTTTCATATACCTTGCTGATCTGGCTGAAAGTTACTTTTTTTTTTTTTTTTTAATTAATCAATCATTTATTGAAAAGTGATTTGAGTAGGTTTGAGTAGGTACACCAAAAAATCCAGAGCCAGCACAGAACAAGCAGCAGAGGCACATGACTGCATTTCAGAGAACAAGCCAAGTAGCAGTACTCTGTTAAGGTTGCTTTGGCTGATGAAAATAAACTGAGTCTTTAGAAAGATTCACAATTGACACAATTAAGGATTTCCTTCCACCAATATCTTTCTCTAGACTTTGGCAACCATGAACAGTGAGGTTTAGCTTTGAACATTCTTGATTCCCCAGGATTATCTTGTATGTACTAGTACTTTAATTAGTGTACTAATGAAGCACAATGAATGAAGATAGCAAAGTCACCTACAAACAGAGCTGAGAAGCATTTTAAACAGTGTTCATCCATGTTCCCTTCTAATGAAACACAAGTGCCAATGGTTTAAATACTTCTTGTAATGATCAACTTAAAACATTACTTTTTTCTTCCTTGAAGACAGTCAGTCTTCAAGGACTTGAAATAACAATTATGTAAGAGTATACCAAATTACTGAATTAACTGGTGTGGTATACTCAATGATCATACAGAAATACATAGTTTACATATGACAGTCAGGATCACCCATACAAACAATAGCTAAGCATGACTTAACACTGTTTTGGGGAAATAAAAAAATATTTTAAAACCCCCAACAAATGAAAACAAACAAAAACCAGCCTAACTAAAGGAAAGGAACAAACAAGAATTCAGAATCCACCAAACCAAAAGCAAAAAAGCAAACAAACAATCCTCTCAAAACAAAAACAAACAAGCAAAATCAACACCCCACAAAATCATGTCCCTTCCCAAAAAAGAGCAAAAGGCACAATTGCAGGGGGAAAATACGATACCAAATAAAATATTCAAAATAACTTTTCCACCTTAAAAAGATTGAGTGGTAGAAAATATTTTGAGCTAGTTAAAAAATATAGAAATATTGGTTAATATGTATCAAGTGGAACTTAAAAGTAATCAAGTAGTATAACTGAGTTTTAAAAAGCAAATAACTCAGTTAGTTGTCTGAATTTCTGAATTTGCATCTCTACAGTAAAGCTGGGTTTCAGCTTTGATTTGTAAAATACTGGCACTTCATAGATTATTCAGTTAAAATGGAGCAAAAAAATCCCTAAGATTTTAACATACTCTTGTATATATGGTTTTCTTCTTCACAATTAAACATACACACACTCTTGTATGTATTATATATACATATATATATATATATATTATAAACACAAGAGTGTGTGTATGTTTAATTGTGAAAGCCGCCACTGTAGGCTGACAGATCCCTTTCCAGTTAACATTTATCTCCCATCTGTATTTAGAATATAGTTAGTAATTCACATAAAAACTACATTGTCATTTCTGGTCTTCCTCCCTTCAGACTACACAGAAGGTGCGATTATGTTAAGTTTTAATTTGGATTTTAAGGTAGAAGGTCTAACAAATTCGGTATCTAATGTGATACTTTATACATTTAGAATGGATAAAGAATCCATCAGAAAACGCCTAGCCCTGTAATATCCAAAGTTTTCTGATAAATACTATGCCAAAAAATTGAGCTTAGTTTGATCACAAACTTGACCTAACCATTCAAAGGGCTCCTACACTTTCAACTTCTAAAAACTATGCCTCCAACCTAAAAATACTTTTCCAAGCTGCCAGATAAGTCCAGTGAATTGCATTCCAAACTGTTCTGTTTCAAAGCTGCAGTTCAGGCATTATACCTCATGAGGCTGATGGAAGATACATCTAGGGTTTTCCCTCACATCTCTATGGCACAGCTCAGTTAGCTTTCCCTTCTGGCTGCATCTACTCAGTAACAATCATTCTTGGAAGGACAGGTTACAAGTGGTTTAGATGAGCAACCTAGAAAAGTTTTTAATATTAGAAAACAGCTGTTCAAACAGAGCACTCAAAGATTGGCAGCTACATACAATTATGGATGTCCTTTATTTACGCCATTAAAGTGTCATTTTAAAAATTCTTAACTCTCTTCCTCATGGCAATGACCAGTAAATTAATAACACAAAGGGCACTGGGATGACTTTTGGTTTTTCAGATACATTAGACTTGAAACATAAACATATATACATATATTCCATGACCTTAAGAACACAAAGCATTCTTTTTAAAGTATCACATCCAGTGATTAATAGGAATTGTTAGCTCCACTTTAAAAATATCATTAGACGCACTATATAGAACGATTTGAATGGAAAAGGTGCATGGACTTATTTAGGTTATTGTTCAGTCACTGTAGGGGTTGGTTTGGACATGTTTACCCAATACTGAATCTAAAGGAAAGTTGATCACTGACTTTGATCAATGACAGTACTCTTAATCCTACAATTGCCAGTCTTTACAGTTGCATGAAAATACAGAAACAAGTCTGCTAAACCTTTGTCAGCATTGTCCCACATGTAATGCCATCCACATTCATTGCAAAATATAGTGAAAGAAGCAAGGTTTGAACACTAACCAAGAGATTACTGCTTTTCCATCTTGCAGCCATTTACAGCCTTAAACTATCCAAAACATGTTAACATTATCATGATCATGTCCCTCTGAGGACTGTTAGGTAGTGAATCATCTCCAAGGGATAGACAGCTATAGGGTTTGGGGTTGTTTTGTGGGGTTGGAGAGGTATTTGAAAGGGAAAATGTGAAGATTGGGTGGGGAAGGCTACTGGGGGGTTTTGTGTTGCTCTTTCCATATCCTGGTTCAAATATCTGAGCTGTGTCGGGAAGCTAGATATTGACAGGAAAAAGTTCATTTACTTAGAAGGCATGAACGAAATGTCCATAGTCCATTGTCCTAGAACACAGTTACTATTAGTTCTTCAGTGTAAAAGTAAACCTTTGCAAGATGTCATTTTCCCACTCCATGACATGCCTCCTACCACTTTTCTTAAAAATCAGCATGAAGGAAATTTTTATCAGCTACTGTATCCAAATCTCACATTTCCTACTGAGACAAACAGAAACTCACAACAGTCCTCAGCTTTAACAAGGCATTTTACTCCAAAAATTAACAACAGAAGTCATGAATGGCTATAATATTATTTTATTTTAGGGGGTTATAGGCAGCAACTTAAAGCTGTCTTGAAGTATAAATAAACATAATTTATTTTTTAATTTAAAAAACCTAGATCCATCAATGCCCAATAAAATTTGTAACCAAAATCCCTATCCCCAACTATGAACTTTTTTTATTCTTAGAAGAACTCATGTGGTGTTTTTAGTAGAGATTGATATTACTCACTCATACCAGTGACAATGGGCAAGTCTCTTTCTCTCATCCTTGAGTAGCCCCATTTAAAGGAGGAATCTCTGTGCACAGTCCAAGAAAGGGTGTGTTAGAATTCCTTATGGTTATGAAGAGGGACTGAGCTTTTATTGGATACTATAACTGACTGTCAGTCAGATGTCTGCAGGCCAGCTCTGTCAGTTCAACAGCTTTAGATAAGATATCAGCACCATCACTTGCTGGTTCATTTATCAGGAACTTTACTAGGTCTGGCACACCTTCACCTCACTATAAGCATGTTTAACTCTGAGATTATAGAGTCTGTCTGTTTTCAACATTATTCAACACCCCCTCCATTCCCCACTAGTAGCTTTGCAAATAGGTCATTGTTCAAGTTGTTTTATGCCCACTCCAGGCACAGCATCCAGCTAAAGTCCCTTCCCCTTGAAACAGTCTATTCTATTCTAAATTTCTTACAAAGTCAGATGTACAGAGAGATGAAAAATCCATACAAGGCTGTTTTACAATGATGATGATGATAAAAATTTATTTGACTGTTTCTTTTTTTCCCAAACAGCAGATAATGGCTATGAAGCACAGGTCTACAAGTAAGCATGAAATGAAGTTTGCACAAACCTTTTAAGGGAATAGGTTGTTAAATAGTTATGATACCAAATTACAGATACAGCACAAAATATTGGTGATGTCAATTCCCATAGGCATTAAAATTTCAAGCCATTTATTTTACATTAGCCACCAGTTTTATGTGGCTTTCAGAGGAATGCCTGAATGGAGGACATTTCAGAAAAATTATTAGATCACCTCTTTATATTCCACATCAAAAGCAAAAAATTGACTAGAGTGTTCATTTTTTTCTAACATTTCAAACTTGTCTGCTGATTTATTTCTGAATTAAACATATACATTAATAAAAATTTAATTCTGCGATCGATATCAACATGAGTTTTGATTGTATTCTTAAAATACACCAATAAATTACAAATCAGCTGTGCTGAGTATTTTCCCAATTCATAAAGAAGCAATGACAGTTATAAACCTCAAAAGCCAAGAGATTGCTCCTTCACATACGAAAAAGAAATCTTATAACTCTCAATGAGAACAATTATCTGAGTAGTCACCCCCATTCATAAGTAAGGAATCCTCAGACCTCACCCCAGATTTCATTAAGGTCTTCTGTGAATATCACCCTTAACTGAATCTTCACACACCATCTAATGTCAAAACACAACATTCCCAAGTTTGGTGACATGCTTTCACCTTGCATTAAATGCCTTATCTTGGACTCAGGAGTAAAGCATTAACCATTCCTGTCTTCCAGTTCTTAGTCCAGCAATTTAATGTTCAATCCCTAGGACAAAAGAAACCAAAATCAAACCACAACTTGCTCTCTCCTCTCCCCTCCCTCTCTGCCGCCTCTCTCTCTCTCTCTCCCTCTCTCTCTCTCTCTCTCTCTTTCTCATTCTACACACTTTATCAGAATGCTATGTAGCAAAACCAAACTTGACAATTTTTCTATTACAGCTCTTATATGGGAAATTGTTCAGAACTGCTCTGAACAATTTTTGGCTCTGTGCAGTAAAGGTTCTCTTTATATAACCTGACTTAAGGCAGAAAGCCCTGCAGAGTTGAAGTAAGCATTGCATAATATGAATCACAAAACATGAACTACTTGCTTCTGGTCACTAGGATGCTTCAGGCCAGAAGCACAGAACCTCTCTGAAGAAAAACAGAAAGAATAAATTTTACTTTTTGTAAAAATCTAG
>NW_005054542.1:59138-166564 GCF_000277835.1 Geospiza fortis | reverse complement strand
CTAAGCACAAGTCAGATTTTTTTTTCTGTTGTTCAAGACACAATCCACAAATCAGAACGCAATGTCTGTTTATTAAAACTGAAGGTAAAAAGCTGAAACTGAGCTTACAAGGTGATGATTGTTAGGAAATTCACAATCCTAACACCTAGGACTACTTGTGACATTCTAGTTCTCTGAATTAATTAGAATAGTTTCCAAGAAATCTCAGCCAAGGATTTCAGACATCGAATATTTAAAATAGGTCTTTATATGGGAGGTGAAGTGTAATGAAAGACCTGAAAGGAAGACTGCAACTTGAAACCAAATGATCAAAGATCTTGTGAGCAAATAGGGTTAAATATGGTGAAATATGTTTCCCAGCCTTGGCATCCAACGGAGAGCTGCACTGGTGTCTGGATAAGCAGAGGAAAACTTGTACACAGATCTTGCTATCTCCCCAGTAAAGACATATTTGTAAGGGGGGGACACTGATAGAGATTACAAAAAAAAAATTATGTGGGGGAAGATGGAGTGGATTAGACAGAAAACACAGCACAGGTTTTAAAAAGTCTGCTCCTATATTTACATTTTCCAAATACAACTGATGCATGTGGAAGTAAACATAGACAATAAATTCTCATTCTCAGGACCATTTTAAGACATCACTTTAATTATTCCTGTCAGTCCTCTTATCCATTGATCTCCCATTTCTGCTTCCCTCAACATATGAACGATACTTTCCTTGTTTCCAGCAGTTTTACAAAGCAGGGCTTTTTGTGCACCCAGTCTGTAGGTGCAGATTGGCTTCAGCAAGCGGAAGAACTATTATCACTTTCAAAAGCAGCTACATTCTATTGTTCATACTTATATCCCAACAGGAACAGTTAAGAACGTGTCCAGAGAGTGGTAACATGCAGCCAATAACCACGTTTCTTTTGTTTGCTGAAATGAGAAATAGTGTAAAGTTTTAAGAATCAGTGCACTAGCTTTGTAGATTTACCATATAAAACCCATCTTTGAACCAATATGAAATAAAAATCCTCCTCAGTTCTATGTGTAAGACTGATTGTCTCCACATCACGCGATGAATCCCACTTTTAGGGATTACAATACTTCAAGGTCTTGAGTAAATCATAAGTTTTCATGGAAATAAAGTTTACTGCAGTTCAAGCATCTCGTAACCAACCAGATAAGTCTTACTGTTGCTTGTAGAGATGATTTTACTATATTTACTGTAACTTATAAACTTTTTCTCTCTCACATGCATTTGTTTGGTAATTCAAGTAAGGCATTTTCACAGGTCTTAAATAAAAAAAGCCTCAAATAGTGCAATATTCTGAAACCAGAAAATAGTTACTAACCCGTAGTTCATCTTCAGCTCAGTTCTATGGCGTTGACTTCATAAAAAACTACATTTTCCTGTATTCATTTTTAGAAAATGCACAGAATAATTTTCAATACACTAAATACTATTAAGTCTGGGCTGAATCTTAGGCATTAGTGTTATCTGTCTCATGCTTTTACTTCTGTTGTAGTCTACATTAGTTTTTGATGGACTAGTAGATCAAATGAAAGGGCAATGAGTAAAGAAAATAATTTATTTTTATTCTTCTTAATCTTGAGATTTCTATAACACGTTTATTCTTGCCTGCACTAGTTTGAAAGCAAGCTAGTGAGAGACTCCAAGTCAGAACTACAGTTTAATAGGAAAATTGAAATAAATGCAAAAACCACTGGCTTAGCCTGTCGTTATAGAGCACGACACAGCACAAAGTACCACGACTCCATGAGAAGTGTGCAAGAGAGTTATTATAGCAACATGTTGCTTTTATACTTTTTCAAGATATTTACATTCACTCAACATGCACAGTCACTGCCCATTGGTTATAGGAAAGAAACAAATGTGACCAAGGAGCCATGTCATTCTGTGAGCCAGCTAGAGTCTGTATCTCTTAACTTTCTCTCCTTCATCATGTCTTCATGGTGAAAACCTTGGTGTCTTCCTCAGGAGAGATATCAGGCTTTCCGAATCATCAGGAAGCCTTTGCTGGCTCACAAGAACAGCACAGAATGTCTTTCCTACATTAACCTGACAGAGTCAGGACACATGCTGACAGCCTGTTGGTCAGGGTGGTGTTAGCAGTCCAATTAAATGGTGGCTGCAGTCCTGTCAGAGTGATAGATGTGGTTCTGTCAATGTGGTGATCAGGTAGAAGGATCTGGTCTTCCTCTAAAGGTCCCACGGTGGTTATGTAGCTCTTGTCCTCTGGGAATCCAGTAGGTGAGGCTGCTCATGATGCTCCAATTCTCAGATTATATCCAGGGAGGAATGATTGGTTTCTCCCCCTGGCTGGAGCAGTTCACAACAGGATGATGGAATTTTATGAGTAATGCTGTGAGGCATGATAGACCATTAACAGAAGATACTCCCTCAGAGGGAGGGAGTTATCAGGGATGTGTCATGGATAAGATGAAGAACACTGCCTCACTTGGTTTTAACACCTTAGGGAGATGGTGGTAGAACACACACTTTTGGTTACATCATACACAACCTAAGATATTGCCTTAAGTGGAGTTGATCTTGATCTGGCTCATTGTTCCTTTTTCCTGTATACATCTCTCTTTGAGAAATGGTTCTGAAGAGCAGGGGATATATGAAAATAGAGCAACTGGGATACCTCACCATGCATTTCAAACAGCATTGTCTACATAACTACAAATGTATAGAGAAAAGAGAGATATAAAAAAATGAAAGGCTAATTTATTGAACTCTCAGTTAACCAGCAAAACCTACATAAAAAGATACTGGCATCATTTGCTCTAAAACGACTAAATATTGATTTAATCTTAAAACTTGATTTATTACAAGCGTAATATTTAAGCATTTATGCAACTGCAGTATTTAACACATCTCAGTTTAATGTTCTGTCTAAAACAAGAATTCCTAAATTACTTCTCTAGTTCTTATTCCCATAAACCTTCAATTGAAAACAATGGAACTATAGTAACAAAAACTGAAAATCTGCAACACTTTGGACATATATCACAGTTGCTGGGAGTCAGTGTTCACTGAATTCAGTTAGCAGTAACTCAAGTGTGTAAAACCCAATCATGCAAAAGCTACCTGAATGGGCTGTCTGAAACGTACAATTCATTCTTTGGATTTGTTCCTTTAAGAACCCAAGTGCCTTTTACACAATGCCTTCATATGTGGAATTACAAATTCTTCTCTTGTAAAACTCAATAAATTGTAAATCAAATAAGAAACATACAATATCTTTTTCTTCTTTTACTTTTATAGGTATTTTGAAAGAGAAAGCGTAGGTCTCTTGCCTTTTTTTCTCCTTCCATAGAAAAAGAATCATTAAACATATTTATAAACATATGTTTCTGTCCAATGACTTTTATTTATTCTAAATAGCAGTGTATCATACCAATCCTGGGGAAAAAATATTTCTATTATGAAATAATGTAACTGTATATACTGCATGTCAAATAAAAATCTAATGTTTCAGTCTCAGATCAAAATTTGCATTACCCTGAATCACAGTTTCTAACTAATCTTTTAAAGATATGTGCTTAGTGATTATCATTATGCTACACTATTCAAACCTAACAGAATATTTCAGAAGTAATTTTTAATTTTTCTCCAACATAATAGTGCCAGAAGACTGTTCTATTTACATGTCAATCTTCTTTTTCTTAAACTAAAAGACAATTAAAAAATTACATCCTCAACTATATCTTTATTCAGTGATTTCATATCAATCTTTGTGGTAAAAGGGAAGTTTTGAAAGAAGGAATTTTTTAATATAAAAAATATAAAATCTATTCAAAGTTGTTAAAATAAATAAAAACCTGTAAAATCACATAAAGGAAAAAAGGCAGTAAACAAGCGACAACTCCCCATATAATTTAGAGTTTCTCAAGTTCTATAGATATTGCATGTTAATATAAAACAGCAAAAATTGATAAAATTTTTTAAATGCAGTTGTGTCAGAAAAGTACGTATTTTACCTTTGTTGTGATTTAAGGCCAGCTAGCAACTCAGCCACTAGCTCATTTCCCTTCTCCTTTCCCAAGGAAATGGTGAGGAGAATAAAAGAAGAAGTTTGTAAGTTAAAACCAGTTTAATAATTGACATGAAGTGAAACCATTGCCGTTTATACAACCCAAAGACAAAACAGAGATGTACAATACAATTGCTCACCACATGCTGACCAAGGCCAGTTCCCATCTTTGAACCCAGATCAAAACCCTGCCCATACCGTGTAAATAAGTGAGGTTGCGCACCGGTCGCCTGTGTGCTCCAATCCCCTTTCGCTTTTGGCACGCACGCCAGGAGGGACCACGTCCCGACATCGCCACTGGCTGGGATCTGGACTGCCAGGAGCAACTGATAAACGTGGACCCACATCTAAGGATCAAACCGAAGGAAGAAGGAAGGGCTCTTCGCTTGTTTCTCTGAGCTGCCTTTATTCTTTCCCATGACGGGAGCAGAGCCGGGGCTGCCGCGCTGCACAGGAGCGGCGCAGGTGATGCAGTGCCTTGCAGGAGTGGGCGAGATGTGGGAGCGGCACAGCTCAAAGGGGAAGGATCTGAAGGAAAAAATGTAAACATAACCTGGAGTGGGAAAGTCACTCACCAATGGCAGAAGGGAAAAATCATAACTGACAGTGAGTCCTCTGGACAAAGGGGTGTAACAACCCATGACAGACAATCTACCAGGGCAGGATTTCTGAGGATAGGGAAAAACCTGGAATTATCATAACTGCCACAGTGAGACAGGGGGCAAACAACTTTACACAGAGACTAAATATATTCATCAAACCCCCACTGCTATAGGCAGGGAGAGACCAAATATCTTCAAACCCTCACTGCCACAAGCAAGTATTATTATAAGCATTATTTAATAAATAAATAATAATCTGGTTAACACGTCTAGGCATGCCATTCTCTAGTATGGAATACCAGGTCCCATGTCCCAGTCTTGCCCCTTTCCAGCATTTTTTGTGTACCTTTTCACTGGCAAAGCCGGAGAGACTGAAAAAGTCCTTGACTTAGAATAAATACCACTTAGGAACAACTGAAACATCAGTGTGTTATCAACACTATGCTCATACTGAATGAGAAACCAGCATTGGAGTGGGTACTGAGAAGAAATTATCTCTATTGCAGCTGAAAAGTGTTAGCGTTCAGAAACACATAATCACAAGGATTATGAATATGTAGGTGCCTTTATTGAAGAGCTCTGGGTGTCAGGGGCTACCAACCCAAATCTGACTCCGCCATGGGTTTGGGATGAACATGTTTTTATATTCTATTGTTATATAACTTTCATGTTAATTATTAAACTTATATTGTTCTATTGTATACATAGATTTCAGCCAAGCATGGCTCCTCGTGGTTCCCCTTAAATTTCTAACATAGTTTCTCATGATTCTTCTTATGATTATACAATAATTATATTTAATTACTAAACAATCACATCTAACAATTATATCATTTATCATACTGCTTACACAGGTGCAATGATCTGGCAAAACACAAAGCCTGACATTTTCAGAGTCTATCTTTAACATTTTCCAGGGCTCCACTATCAACAGGGCAACCTTTAATCCACTTCTTGTATAACTTAGCCTACTACAAATCCCAGATACTGTGCATCAAAACTGGTGCTTTTTCCCCCTTTATTTATTTTCAATGAAACTGAATACACCATTTAAATTAAAAGCTAACAGGAATACCAGTTTATTCTTAGTGTGGTTTAACACTGTCATGCTGATAGCAAGATATCTGACAGTGACTTTAACCACCAGATTCTCAGCTCTCTGAAAATCTCCCAGTTTCCAATTATTTAAACAGGGTTAAGAGGTACCTCAAACAGGGAGAAAATGGTAATCTTTCTTTCACATTATTTCTCCTGGCTATAGGGTTTATACTATTGGTGGAAAGGTGTCCCATTAATCATGTGCTGCTAGCTTCTGAGACAAGCTGTTGGATGGTTTCAGGCAGTGTTTTCTTGTAGGCTATTGTTTTCTGGTGGTTTCAGGAGTGTGAAATCAGCCACTTAACAGGGTTACTCTTACTCAGGAAAAGGCAAGGCAGAGTTATCTCTCAAAAGGTATGCAACCTGACTGACACAAGTTTCTAACTGACTGGTTAAAATGGGAGGGAAATACACATCCAGAAAGTACCTGTTTACACCCATAAGCACCAAAACATTGTTTTATCCTCTTCATGAAAAGCTAGAGAATTGTATTTTTCCTCTTTTCAAAGGATGTTAAAATACTGTTAAAAGGCTAAAATTCTTTAACCTTGTAGGTACATTTCTTCTCTTTTCCCAGAGTATTTAGGAAGTTGAAGAATCATTTGAATAGGTAATGCATCTCCTTTCTAAAGATGCATTATTTTAGGAAACATTTATGACACTTTCTCTTCCTTTGATCTGATGAGTTTAATTTGGATGTAGTTCAAGCATGTCTGAGCATCTGTCTTTGAATTCACCTTGTTAGGAAGAATGTTTTAGGAATGTTTTTTCTTTGGCTCAGTTTATCTGCGAGCAAACTAAGTAAAAATTGGATCCTCAGATCTTTGTAAATGTATTTGCAGATTATAGTAATGTTTAATTAATTATTTTTTATTAGTATCTTTACCCTGATCTGAAACATTTACATTCTGTTTTACTTAAGCATTTTTAGCTGCACAAAGAGGAAATAAATTGTCAGTAAACTGAAAGTCATTAAATAGTTAAGGATTTCCTGGAGTCTCAGTCTTAGTCTTAAGTAATTGATGACATAGTCTCTAGTTTTGGTTAGATTAAATTAAGGAAATCAGCCTTCTATGGCTAAATTCTGCCAATGAGTTACAGTATTGGCACTGGGATTAGTGGTTGGACTCAACCTTTAATACCAGCTTTTAACAAAATGCTATCTGAAGTGTCCACCTATCCAGAAATCATCTGGCTCCTATAGGTAACCTTCAGCTAGGATTCCTGCATTTCATGTGACAGTCTGAGGTAACTGCTGTTAGGTTTGATTTTTAATGGCTACGCATTTAAGTATGTTCTCTGCAAAACCCTTACAAGTTAAGATAAAAATAGCACTGCCATAAGGATTATTAACCTGAAGGTCATAGTAAGCCTGTTTTCTGGATGGCAAGACTGAAGTTGTTTTTTTTTTTTTGTTTGTTTTTTTTTTTTTTTTTTGTTTTTTTTTGGTTTTGGGGTTTTTTTTTTTTTTTTGGTTTTTTTTTTTTTTGTTTGTTTTTTTTTTTTTTTTGTTTTTTTTTTTTTGTCTCTGTTACAACAGCAGATAACACTACTCCAAAACTTAGAGCCACTGCAGTAAGGGCTCTCTTAGGGGCCGGGCAGCATGTTAGTGGTCAGGTTGTGCTCTGTGGGGGGTGTTTTCATGGGAATCATTTGCCTCTATCTGGTACACTTTCATAATTAATATTGCTGCTCTTACTGCTCATTTTCTTACCTCATTGCTGTTTCCAGTAAATTGTTCTTATCTCTACCCATGATCTTCACCTTTTGGGCATCCAGTTCTCCTCTCCCTTCCCTTTGTGCATCCTGTCAAGAAAGGGAAGAATGAGTGAGTGCATGAGTGAGTGGTGCTTGGTTTGGAGGGTTTTGGTGGAAGCAAAAAAATTGGGACTACAATTCCTAAACACCAGCAGGCTGGTGCAGAGAAGCCAGCACAATCATGATGTAAAGAGAAAACTGATAGGGTACACTTAAATGAAGATTAATGTTTATGCAGATATTAGCTCAAGAAGCACCTATCAGCCTTTCCCTGAATGAATTATTATATTCTCAAATATATAGATGGGACACTTTAATCCATTTCAGCTACCAGGATCTGGTGAATAAGGAAATTATTTTTCTGTCTAATGTACAAAAAACTCCATTTCCTTCAAATCATTTAAAGCTTTAGAAAAGAATCACCCAGTTCAACACAGGCCACCTGGCAAGTTATTTAGGCCTCACAGGGATGACTGATGCAGCAATTAATATATAAACAATACAAAATCAACTATGGTTAAATAAACATTAAATGGGAATTTGTACATGCCTTGAATCAGTTTGATTTTGTTATCCCAATTGAATGTTTGCTGAATCCTAATAGGAAAGGCATATAAATAAGAAGTGAAGTTTGACAGTTTATTCAAAGTCAAGTCTGCTGGAAACTAAAGTGAATAAATATACAAAATACTGGAACTCATTAAGCATTTTAGCCTTACCCAGATGCTGAAAAACAAGTCTAAGTTTGTCCCACCTTAAATTTTGCTGTAAAACACCAAAGCTCTTGCAGTTCCTACAGTTGCATATTTTATTGTATTAAAACCATTTCTACTTTAATTCAAATTATGTTATGTGGTTTTCTTTCAAGTAATAAATGGACAAGACTGAAAGAAGCAGTTTCAGCATTTCAAATGGAACTTATCTCTCTGTATACTCTTCACAGAATATAAGGTCCAAACTCTTTATCTTCATAAGGATCCTCTCCCAGTGCCACAACTCTTCAGTCAGCTGCACTTTGCTTTTTGACTTCCCACTTAGGCTGACTTTTCTGTAGCACACTGAGTGGGGAGCATAAGCATCTCAAGGGCAAGTGAAGCCCCATTTCCTTCTGAAATAGTTTAAAAGGTGTAGCTGAGATGTCAACACAACATGCAAGTCTTGAATGACAGTAGCATGTGACATTATGATGAGGCACCAGCAGGTCCGTAAAAAGTGCAGTGTCCTAAAATGCTGACAGAGGCCTGCACAGAGCTTCAATCTCAGCAAAGCAGATTCACAACAGTTAATGCAGTGAAAAAATATACATCTCAGCCATTCTCATACTCAGAAAATTACTGGTTTTCTCAGCCACTCTGTCCTGGTTCAGAGCAAATCTGGGAGAGAATCCCAAAGGGGCTCCAGTAGGAAAGCAGATTCAATCGGCCCCTCCCCTCAGCTGGTCTGGGAGAAAATACCTCCTTGGAGAAAGGTGGAAAAAACTGTTTATTAAACAATAAAACCTAAACACCTTGCCGCTCCAAAAGAGATGACAAACTGAGAAAACCCTGTCCCCGGGCTGTAGCTCAGCTCACTCAGTCTCTGATCAGTCCCTCAGTGCTGGAAATGTCGCAGGCCGGGCCCGGCCCAGTGGGCCACAGGTGGAGCTGCCAGTGCTCCCCTGCGTGTTCAGTCCAGAGCAGGTTTAAACAAGTCCAAAGAAAAGGGGAAAAAAACCCAAAACCACAGTCCAGGGAAGTTCTTTGCCTCAGCTAGCTAAACTAACTAAAAGCAAAAGAGAGCTCTGTCCCGCTGTCTGTCCATCCGCAGACAACACAGTTAGGAGCAAGAATGTGGAGGAGTGAGTGCAGTGCCTGAAAACAAACTGCCACTTCTTCTCTCCCCCCTTCACTCTCTGGAACAAGTCTTAAAAGTGCAAAACCTAATATTCAGCATAAACAGAACATGACAATTGGGGATAAAAGCATCATATAGTCAACCCAGGACACACTCCTTCTTTAAAACCCATCTCATAATATTTAGACCTTTGTTTTACTTCTACTGCAAACTGGATCATTCAAGCCGTTTTTATTTGCACATCTACATAAAGGAGAGTAAAGTTTTTCTCAATCACCACATGTCAAATATGAGGGTAAACACTCACAATTGGACAAATTTGTAAAAATAACTTGACCTGTATGTTCTGCAGTGTGGAAGCTGCAAGTCAGCTGTGTGCCAGTGACAGGCTAAGGGACATAAACGTAGCACACACAGAATAAACTAATCCTGTTGAAAGTTTTTAAACTTCTAGAGAAAAGCAAAAATTATAAATTCAAAAGCAGTTTTTTATTATTTCAGAAGCTTGTGCCTACTATAACTATTAGTGTGAATCATCGTGTATAGATGAACTGTGAGGTGAGAAATTAAGGTAAATTCATTTAATCCAAATAATTAAATATTATACTGTAGAACTCTGAAATTATTGTGGATGTGAAGAACAAAGACAATAAATTGCTTTTCAAATTATGGCCATCAGTGAAACTTATGTTACGTGGAATGAAAGAAATGCTGTATGAAGGAAATTATTAAGATTTAGAATCTCATATATTAAAGTCCCTCTGCTGCAACATAAAATATATGATATTAAGCAAGCTCCATACAGTGTAATTGAATTTGTTCAAAGGAAAGGTAAAATATTGATAAAAAGACTGCAGTGGGAATAAAGATAGAATGTAAAAACTTTATGTAAAATTTATTTGTATGAAAGAATTTTAAATTTAAAAGAGAAGAAAAACGAGAAAAATGAATTGCAAAATAGATTAAAAATTAAACTAAAGCATTCCTGGATACATGACAATCAATAATTACACATTTTATTCTCTCAACAATGGGAGAAATTCAATTAACATTTCATCTTAATAAGAAATTTTAAAACCAGGTTTTATTGCCTTTTGTATTAAAGAGTTTTCATGTAATTCTACAGGAGAAAATTTAATAGATAGTCTCTGCATGGATATTAGAATATTTTACTCATTGCTAAGATACTGCAGAAACCTTTTTAAAATTATTTTATGACTAATTATTTGCTGGAATAATGTGCAGTGTGATATTACAGTTGCTATGAATGCATAGACATGGAAAGTATTTATGAAATCTTTGCAAGACTGTCCAAATTTTTGAACCCAAGAACATTAATTTGTTCAGGCTACACATGGGAGAAGGGTTCCAGCAAATCATACTTCTCAAGAGTGAAGCAGATGCTGGCCTTAAGCAAATTAATGTAATAGATGAAACATTCAGATTTGATTTTCATCTCATAAGTCTGTTCTCAGTCTTTTTTTTCAACCTGGGGCAAACAGGGCGGGAAACTGACTTAGTGAAACATTGTACAACTGATAGTAAAAGTGAGCTATCATCTTTTAATAAGCTCCCTTACACGTAACAACAGTTACATTAAGGCCTATTGCAGCTAAATTGTGAAAAGTATCAAGTGCTTTAGACAAAAATATTAACAAAAAGAACCCTGACATCCAACAAATCAAAACCCTCAGTTAGTGTTTCTGCTATATTATAGGCTTACAGTTTCTTCAAGCAAATTAGCAAAGGGAGGTTAATTATTTATGTACATTTCTTATACCTCCAGTGAAAACTATGAGATTCATTTTCAGTAAGTCCTTTCCTCATCACAAGCCTGAATCTCATTATATTTTCTTAATTTTGATTCCTCATTATCCAAGTATCTGGGCACTTCTTAAAATCCATACCTCTTCAGAATACTCATATAAGACAGGATTCTGTTGTCATCACTTATCAAGTCAGTTGGGACTAGGTTTGGATTCTTGGTGTTGATTCATCTTTTTTATAGCAATAGAAGTCAGGTATAAAAGGAAATATTTCCTCTTAAAGCTTTTGCTTTCCTTTTTTGCTTTTTTCCCCCCTCCCTCCTTCCTCCCCTGCCCCCATCTCACACCATCCAGTCCCTCCACAGTTTTCCATAGATAGCTTTAAAAACAGCTGTATGCATACAACTGTATTGATTTATAGTAAGGAACTGCACAGTCCTTGGCATTTTTCTGCTGCTGGACTAAGGGTTCCTTGTGTCTCTGCAGATCACATCATACTGCAGGATGTGACCTGGTAGTGTCAGGACCACAGTACAGCATGTGACTTTCTGCTGGAAGCATATCTGGAGAGAGGCTAGAAGCCCAGTTTCTCGATCAGCCCTGCTTCAGTGTGACTGTAAGAAGGAAAGCAACGCCCTCCAATTCTCATCCTTGTTCGCATGTACGTATGCATGAGTGGGCAACTCTGATTTCCAACGAGGAATTAAACTTTAAGCTATCTTCTCCTGATCTCAGGGATGTAAGAGTCACTTCTAAACCTGTTGAAATCCCAGGATTTACTTCAAGTTATTCTACATTTTCATGGAAAAGAAGTAAGATATTCTTTTTGTTGTTGTTGTTGTTCTGAATGTATATGATGCAATTTCCCATTTTGTGTTTTGCAGCACAAGTTCTGAAAACATTTTTTTTCTCATGAAACACATATTTTATTGCCCTTCTAAGTTTATAGCTCCTCAGTGCAACATTTTACAAGAACAGAAAATGTCTGAGAACAAAAAAAACAAAAATGGAATTTCTGAAAGAAAAATTATATCCACAGCTTTTGCAAACTTTGAGACCCAAGTGTCTGCACCTTTCTAAACTTTCTGAAGGTTATTTGGTTGAGTTATGCACATTTATTTGCTGTACTTTCTAAATCACTGCTGCTTTTGAATTTTATTTTAGGTCTGTTCAGGATAAGCTGGAGCATTCCTTTTCCGTGTGCAGCGAACAATGTGTTTTACAGCACTAGTACATCAAAGTTACCAATTCCTTCAAATCAAAGTTGCATAAATGTCTGAATTCACAATTCCTTAACACATTATAAAGCTTTTCAGATTAGACCATAAATAGATGTGAAACTGTTAAAATCTGTTGGTACTGCACGATTACATTCAGACTTAGTGTAGGTAATTGTGTGTGTGAGCCTGCTCTAATTTCTAGTAAATTTATACATAAGAACAAAGGCAACTTCTCCTGTCACACTAGGTGCAGGGGAATACATTAAAACTAACAAAGCAGAAAAGGAACTCAAATTGAAGCAATTTTTAAAATGACAGCTTAATGAAAGCAGTGTGAAAATACTGCAGTTGGATGGAAAACATCTGTCCTCAGCTATTCTTGAATGATGGAATGTTATGAGATACTAAAAGATTTTTTTGCTAGTCTACGTCTGTATCAACAGTAGTTCAGGCATGACCTGTTCCCTTTAATATCACAGCAGTGACACTCCACAAACTGTCTACAGATGCTCTGTAGATTCTGTAGTGGTCCTTGTGTATTAAAGGAATCCTTCAGAAGTGTTGCATGCCATGATGCATGGATGGATAATTAAAACTTGCATTTTTGTTTTAAATAAAAATCTGGGAGTCTAAAATAACTATAGAGACTTATGGTGCAGTAATGTTCTTCAGGAAAAATGAAAATGAGGACCTTAATAAATGGTATTAAATAAACCGAATACATTAACTATCATTGTATCTGAATTCATAAATGCTAACTATAAACTCTGATGAAAACCATCCTTACAGATTTCCTCAATTTGCTGATGTCTATGTAATGGTCTCAAGCAATGTTTTTAATTAATCATTTTCCATTTCTGTCCAGTATTTTACACTCCACCTTGCATTTTCAGAGCAGTATTACACATCCAAATGGTGCCCTCATTGAAAAACAAAACCATCCTTGATTGACAGCAGCAGCAAGTTTGTCACTACCTCATGTTCATTTTTTACAGTGTGATATAAATGGTCTTACTGGCAACATACATAAAATGATTTGCAACTCTAGCTGAGCCATGCGTGCTGCTGGGGCCAAGGATATGCCATTACTTCAAGTTTAAAATCCTCTGATATAACTCAACAATGAAAATTTGCTTCAGGCAGGGGGCACAGAGGTTCTCAGGTTTTATTTTTTTTTCCTCTGCAATAGAAAATTAATTGGTCATTTCTTTTGTGTTCCAAAAGGGAAAGAAAATAAATCAGTGAAGAAGTTTGAAACAATTTGAAAGTGACTCCAATGAGTACTCCTACAGAATATGTTTGCGCAGGTGGTTAGCCCACAATTTGTAGACAAAACACTGGGTAGGGGATAACAATTAAATGAGAACAGATATTGGGGACATTTTTCTGCAAAACTGCTTGAATCTCAATACCTATTAGATAATGTAGCTTAATTTATTATGTACCACATCTTATACATTTTCACATACATGTTTCTAAATTTACTTCCCTGGGATTGGTGTTAATCAGAGTTGCGCTTTGAGAAGAGCTGGCAAGTGAATTTTAGCCCTGACAGTGCCATTGCTGGCAGGTTGCTCTCTGTTTCTATGGGGGTACTGGTTTTTTTTCTGGGTTAGTTTTATTCTCTTATTTTTGTTTAGGGGTTTCTTTTGGGTTTAGAGGAGGTTTATTTGGTTTTTTTTAAGGTTTATTTGTTGGTTTTTTTAATATATTTTATTTTGACCTGTTTTTCTTGTGTACCTTATTCTCTGTATACTCTCTCCCCATCCCTGTCTTGCAAAGCAGCCATAAGAAGGAGTTATTTGGGTGCTTGGCCACCAGCTGAGGTCAGACCACCATGCTTACAGTCAGATAGGTATACATATGGTTTTGCTTGACCAGAAAAATACACATGTGTACCTAAAAATCTGAATATTTCTGTAAAATCTTAGCAAGCAGTTTAAACCTCACTGTTAATGTCTGTTATGAGTCCTGGTGTGCATGTTATTTTTGTCAAAGGAAAGTTCTGGTCCAAAGCAGTTTAGGCTCCTCTTTTGAATTTGATGTAGTTTTTCTATTTCCCCAGCCAAATGGCAAATTGTGAGATCCACTGAGAGCATTTCTGAAGCTATAAAATGTTGTTATACCAGCCCTTCATTTTTAACTCATTGAGGAAATATGAATGTTTACACCTGAGGTGTGATTTCAAGCCCTAGCATTAAAAATACTGTGTGAAATCTTGAGGTGACAGAAATCAGTGATCAGCTGCCTCCACAAAAGCAGATTTTTCATTTCTGAACCTTTACAGAGATTTGCTATCTACTTAATATAAAAAAATTACAAAAACATTGCAAAACATCCAAAGATAAGTCACAGCTTCAGTTCAGTTACAGGTTAATTTAAGAACCTGTGCTAATACTGCTGATACTAGTGGGGAAAAGCTTTCAACCTATACAAGTGAAACCACTGAGAAATGCACAAAAACATTAAACAAACTAGAACATCTCCTTGCATAATTGATGCATAGGAAACAGACTCAGAAACTATCACATGGGGTTGGGACAATCAGTTGTTAAGATGGAGGATAAACATAGTTCCAAAGAAATATGTAAAAAAATGTTTCTTCAAAATCATATATAAAGAAATGAATGGACAAAAATACACAGGTGAATATTATGCACATATACATGCACACAAGTGAAATATAAAAATGTAGTAAATCCCTAATAAAAATTTCTTGGAAGGCCTAGTTACTGGCTTATGCTTTAGAGAAATCTTTCTCTTTTATATTAGTAGTAAACTACATCCACAATGGAAAGAAGGAAAAAAAAAAACCAAACAAAAAACAAAACCACAAAACAAAAAACCACAAACAAATCAAAAAACAAAAAAAATTCAAATTAAAAAAAAAAAGGGACATTTTTGATTTGAAGAAAACCCTGTAAATATATTGTGCATTGTTGCACCCAGGACACTTAATGTAGGGGTTAAACCAAAGTTCTTTTTCATTGGGTAGACACAAAGGAGAAACTGACCAGATTTCCTCAAGAAATAAATATCACACAAAGGTTTGCTGGCAAAAATACAGAGAATTAAGGAATCTTTGGCAAAGGAGTAAATACAACACCAAATTCAATATAAAACACTCATTGTAACATTACTTAGCATTTATTTAGCATTTAGCACTCAGCCCATTCAACCTCGAAATTCTTAAACCTATAAAAATGCTAATTTACCAAAAAATGTTTATGAAAAAGAGAATTAGCAGAAGAGAAAGACAGAAAAGGTACAGAAAAAGACAGAAAGGGTTCAGAAAAACTTACATATGGCTACTAGCTCCTAGAGTTCCAGCATGAGTTAGAAACTCCAGGAGAAGCCAGGGTCTAGATGAATGGCCACTTCATAGTCAACCCCTTCTAAACCCTTGATCTTTCATGGGCCTTTCTCTCAGGTGGACCTTCTGGTCACTCAGCCAGTCAGGAGCTGGGTCAGCACTGCCCCTGCTGTGTGCTTGGTTAAGTGATTGATTGATTGATTGATTGATGAGTAATTGATAGGTCTGCGAGTCTGGGGGCAGGGCTCTGTCTCACCAGAAGCAAGGTCTGACCAGCCCCTAGCCACACACACAGGCATTGGCTTGAGACACCAAACTTATCCTGTCTCTGACACACATTCAGCACTCTGGAACAGTCCTCGCCTGGAAGGACTGAAAATAAATGCACAGCAGCAGTGTCCTTTCTTATACCACAGGCATTGTAATTATGTATCAATCAAATAACTTTTAACCTTATAGTGAAAATACAAGTGGTTTTTCTGATAAGGAGAAAACCTGGGACAAACCATTACTACCAGGGCTTTTGAGGGGAAAGGGGAAATGGGACAGATCATGTACCCAACACCCAGTGCAAAAAACAACAACTAAATAAACTAGTCCAATGCAACAGTTATATTTGTTGTAATACCTTTCCTCGGAAATCTACATTTATAAATGTAATACTTTAGGCCACTGTGCTGTATGTTTGGAGAAAGTGGTGCAGCGGTTACCATGTTAGACAGCTCTTGCACTGTGAATGCTCATTTCTGCAAATTCCAGCTGATTAAAACAACATTGGTGTACCTTGCAGGTCTAGGGTAGGTCCTAGATCAGCCAATGATCTAACGCATAAATGGAAGGATCAGCATGGGTCTTTCATTAAGAAGCTGTCTGAGATGCTAGCTACTGCCCTAGGTACCCAGGAATGTGCTGACAGCTACAGCAATTGTCTAGGAACAGGAGGGGAAAAAAACCTGGCTTAGGCAAAGTCACAGATCTGCAAGTAGATATCAGAATTTAAAGTTTCTAAAATGCAGGAGCAAAGTTTGGAAACAAGGTTCTCAGACTAAAAATAAGAAACCTGAGTTACCAAGAAAGTGGGCCTTTTAAGTCTTTGTTGAAGATTGAAACTTAGCTGTTGAGTTTGCATTCAGTGTATCCATACAAAGAAAATTATCATTACAAAGAGTAAATAAAGGGAAATAATTCATATTTAAGCTGATCAGAAAGATAGCAAAAAGCTCCTCTTGACAGAGAACTTGAATAGAAGCCTAATCCCCAATGGGTGTAAGAAAAACCAAATCTGACTATCATCTCAAGTGCTAGAGGCACTTTTCTGGAGGTCAGATGAAATAACTTTGCAAACCACTGGGAATACAGATGTGCCATACATAGTCTAAACCTTTGGTTGTTTCAAACTTTCTAGCTTCCAGACAAATCCTTCAGTAACAGCTCATGCAGATTGAAACTGAGATCATACACGAGAGAGCAGCTTACACAGTGTAATGGTTTACATGTCATAGTTGCTATGCAATTTCCTGCCAATTTAGGACATCAATGATGTCTAGCTAGAATGGGAAATGGTCACAGCAAAAGAAACTTCTGCAGTATTATTTGTACAGTCACTCTACCTTAATTTTCTTAAGCACACTAAGCAGCCCTTAGCTGTGTTTACCTTCTAGGCATCTCTTGGTAGGCTGACCTCTTTACATTTAAATAAGTTAGTTTGCTTAAAAGTAGAATGTTTCTTCTATTCAAAGTTGAGCTAGCTCTTGCATCTGATAGCAAATATCAAAAATTTCAGCAAATCTAAACGCTTACATGGACATGACTTCCACTCCGATGCCATTAGCACATTAAAAAAGACATGTTAAAAAGATTACAATTTTGATTTAATCTTTTATTTTTTCACTCTGTAAAGAGCTTACCTTGAAATTCAATATTCAATACTCTTTTTTAAACAGGCATGCTTAGTATGGCTAAAAAGAAGGTGGAAGGGAAGAGGAAAATAATGCATGAAAGGAAGGATGACTGCCTGATTTGCAGGTGTGAACCAGTTTTTGACCTCTGCCTTTGACTGCTGGTAGCTAAATTTGGAGTGACCAGCCACTGATAGAAAGGAATGATAAAGGAACCAGGAGGAAAAAAAAAAAAGGAAAACAAACACCGGCAGCAAAACCTATAGTGCATTTTAAGCATCAACAATGTCCTCCTCTTTAAAAGCAATTTAAATTCAGTCAGGAAACCAGCCCTCTGATGAAAGGGGTTCAAATTGAACAGAAACTATAAATTAATATTTTATTAAAGCACTCATAATCCCTTTGGTTCTGAAGAAAATACAGCTCATTTTCCTCAAAATATTGAGAGGCTTGAAACCTGCTGTAGTCTTAGCAGAAGTAGCATAAATTTCAAAAAATGTCTACTTCATGCTACATCTCAGATGGATGGAACCTTTCCTCTTTCCATTATGCAGTGCTTGCATGCTGACACCCTTTTCAAAGGCAGTGGTAAACCTCAGTGTGAGGGTTAAACAGCTGTCCAGCTGCAAGGCTAGCGGTAGTGGTAGATGGCAAACAGGGCTTTTTGCTAGAGCAACACTTCCCCTTGAGCTAACTATTTTGCCCTTGGGTCTCCCATATTTATAAAAGCTGTCTAAAGTTTCCTTTGACTGCAGGCTTGGCAGGCTCAGGGATGTAGGAGAGGTAAAGCTTCCTCAGGGCTCTCGCTGCACTTGTGCTGTGTGCTCTGAACAGCATCACTCTGCTCCAGGTCACCTCAGAGCCTTGTAAAGGCACAGTTCCCCATACCTCCCCTCCCCACTGTATGCTTAGCTACAGTTGACAAATATTAGGAGGGCTGCTGAAATAATTGATCTAATTCTACTTCTTACAGAAGCTTGTTATAAGTGAAAATCCAACTAATTCTATTGGAAGTACAGTAACGATTGAATCATGACAGATAAGAGAAAAAGTGGCACGTTAGGGAACCTAATCCTTTCACCACCTTATATAGAATTATTTCCAATGGGAAAAGCATGGGTGGCTACACTGACCAAAAATATCAGCTTAGTTTTATTTGCATCTAGGTCTGCTGGAATAATCTGGATATGTGAATAAAACTGCATGTGGAGTTTTCAGTCTTTATTTAGGTTTGGCTACAGGAATTCTGTAATCTTGATCACATCATACCAAGACAAGACATGTCTCATCCAGTTTGCACTTGTAATGAGTTGCCCACACTTTGTGTGTGGTAATTGCACACCATCTTTTCTCAGTGGAAACAGTGTGTTTGAGAATGAATACTTGAGATCTCCAGAATGTTTACTGGAAGAACAGAAGTAATTGTAGAATCAATATATCCTTTAAAACTAATGGTTCTGCTGCTTAATATTTAAACAGGGAAATAGCTATGCTGCATAAGAAGCCCAACAAGGACATACCTCTTGTAAATTTAATGAACCAAACAAAACACCTTGTATTGTCTGAAAATGACATGAAGAATTTAAAAGAGTCTTTGACCAAGTGAAGCTGGTGTATAGTATTCCAAGCTGAAGATAAAGAGAACAATGGCATTTTTTGAACCCTCTTTAGGGGTCAATAGCTGTTTGGAAGAGACGAGATCCACCTGGTTATGTAGGACAAATCTATCAACAGCCTGATATGCTTTGTAAGACACCTGGTAGGGAGAGATTTAGATTAGGAATAACTGGCGAGGGAGAGATTTCTCAGCAAGTAAAGAAGATGTGTGTATGTGGAGTAGGCAAGCCAAAGGCTTGGGGCGATGGGAGCAGAACTGGACATAGCAATTAACAAAACAGGAGTGAAAAGCAATCTGTTTGAGAACAGACATGAAAAGAAGGAAGTGTCTGAAAAATAGCCTTGTTGGGAGAGCTCTGAAGCCTGTATTCAGTAGTCAGCACAATTGAGTGCCTCTCCGTGGTGGTTTGACCCTGGTTAGATGTCAAGTGGCCACTAAAGCAGCTCTGTCACACCCCTCCTCAACTGGACAGAGGGCATAAAATATAACAAATGTTTGAGATAAGAGCAGGTATGGATAGATCACTCATCATCTACCCTGACGGAAACATCTGATTTAACTTGTGGTATTAATTTATTGATAACCAAATGACAATAAAATAATCACAAACACAAAAAAAATCTTAAAACACCTTCTCCTCATCCCTCCCTTTTTCCTAGATGCTACTTCCAAATTGTCTACCTCCTTCCCCTAAGCAGTGCAGGAGAACAGGATGATCAGTTTAGCACATGTTGGCTCTGACACCTGTAAAGAAAGAACCTTGCAATTTTCTGCTTCAGCCTGGAGTTCTTTGTACAGAAGACAGTCTTTTGCAACTGCTCCAATGTTAATCCTTCCCATGGCCCACAGGAAACAGTCTTCCACAAACTTTTACAGAATGAATCCTTCCCGTGGGCTGCAGTTCTTCATTAACTGCTCCAGCATGGGTCCATTCCGCAGAATGCTATCCTTTATGAACAGACTACTCCAACATGAGACTGCATGCTGTGGATCACAAGTCCTGACAGCAAACCTACTCTAATGAGAGCTCCTCTCTCCACAGAGTCAGAGGTCCTGACAGAAGCCTGCTCCAACATGGGCTTTCCAGAAGGTCTCAGAATCTTTTGAGTATTCACCTGCTCTGTCACGGGGTTCTCTGCAGCTGGCACACACATCTCCGCATCCCTGTGGACCCCATGGACTGCAGGACCACAGCAGCCTCACCATTGGCTGCAGCACAGGCTGAAGAGGAATCTGATCTCCAGTGCCTGGAGCACCTCCTGCCCTCCTTCTGCACTGACCTGGTTGTCTGCAGAATTGTTCCTCTCTCACATTCTCACTGCACTCTCCCAGCTGCTGTTGAGCAGTAATTTTTCCCCTACTTAGTGCTGTTATCCCAGACCACTACTATCATTGCTAAGAGGCTCAGCCTTGGCCAACAACATTGAATCTATCTCAGAGCCGGCTTTTTTGGACATAAGTTTTTAGCACCTTCTCATAGAAGCCAGCCCTGTAACCGTCCTGCTACAAAAACCTTGCCACACACCCCTAATGCGATCTGTAAACTGCCTTTAGTGCATGCTGTATGAAAAATAAAAGAAAACCAAAAAAACAAACAAACCAGAAAGAGTTAGAAGTCTGTGTGCTGTCATAATGCTTCATCAGTGGATCAGGGAAGTGTGGTAGGAGAGGTCCCAATAAAGGAGTGCTGTAATGGTTGGATACAGGCTCTTAGAAAGAACAGAGTGGGAAGGTGAAAAGAGTGGTCTTCCCTTTATGTGAGGGAGCAGCAGGAACAGAGCTCTGCCCCGGAATAGGTAAGGAGCCAGATGGGAGCTTGTGGATGAAGGTCAGCGAGTAAGCCAGCATGGTTGTTGTCACTGTGGGTGTCTGCTACAGATTCCCTGAGCAGGAAGAAGTAGTAGATGAGGCTTTCAGATGACTGGAAGAAGCATGACATTTACAGGCCTTGGTCATCATGGGAGACTCCACCTGCCCTGATATCTTTTGGAGGGACAAAACAAAAGGGTTCAAGGAGTCTTGGAGATCTTCTAGAGCATTTGGATGATGGGTGATTGTGGAGCCAAGAAGGCAGGATGCTCTGCTGGTCCTGCTACTCTTATGAGCAAGGAAGAACTGGTCATAGATGTGAAAGTCAGGGCAGCCTTGGACACAGTGACCATAAAGTTGTGGGTTCATGATCCTACAAAAAGAGTGAAGAGCAAAAAGCAGGACCACAGCACTGGGTTTAAGGAGAGCAGACTTTGATCTCTTCAGGAATCTGCTTACCCAATAATGTAAGTTATTACAGCATTTCAGATTTTCTGACATAGCCATGTAAATACCAGATTTTTTTTAATGTATGTGTCTACTGTTAACTCATAGTTCTATGGTAGGAGAGAATTTTCGAGATTTTTGAGGTAAATACTGATTTTGTAAGCAGTTTTCTCTTCATTCAAACTTTAAAGTCGGAGACTGCGTTGATATGAATAAATATTAGGATATTCAAATTAATACATCTGTAAGGCTCCACTCCAGCAGTCCCAATTAAGACAGGAGACTGGATATCTTTGTAATGTCTGTGTTACTTGCCTTAAAATGCTTCCTTAAAATCTTTTTTTTGCAGCAGATTGTGTGCCTACAACATGACACGACTAAAGCAGGCATATGTTGTCTCTGTTGCTTATCACAATGATCAGGCTAATTATTTCCTCAGATTCCTCCATGCATTGTCTTCATCTATTGCTTCTTCGTGCTTGTATTGTAGGCTCTTCCAAGCAGGAACAGTTTTCATAATGGCCAGTTCTTTTGTTTTCTTTTTCTGTTCTGTGTTTTTATGGAAGATTGCCTTAGGATAATTCTAAGGATAACCTTGTCTGGATACAGTGACAATAAAAGTACTAATGTTAATGCTTTTGCTGTTATTCCTGTTTATACATCTGAGAAGCTCATCTGTTTGCATAAACATAACTCTATTTTTGGCCTGAAACTGCTCTCCCTAAAAATCTATGACCTGGCAGAAATACAGCTTTTAATACTTGGTATCTCACACTCTCCTTCACTGCTGGGCAGAGCTCAAAACCAAAGTACTGTCTCTTTGAATTCATTTTTTCACAGCTGGGCAGGTTTTTTGTGTAACTCACTAGTTCACTTCAATTTCCTTCTCATGTGAAGAAGAAAATCTCTAACTACCCAAAACTTTATTCTGAATTTAAAATTAATTGATATGACTGTTCAAGCAAATTAAGTGTAACTTGGCCTAGACAGATTAAAAATGCCTGAAAGCAACAATGGACTTTAAGTGGCAGAACACACTGCATCAGCTTCCTGTTGTTCGTTGATTCTTTATTTCCCTCTCAAGAGCTGTAATCTAGTCATAAAATCTAATATATGTTCAGTAGTCTTTAATCAGGCAACAGACAATATGATCTATGCCACTGTGATTTTGCAGCTCAGATATTGTCTTTCCCCTATGTCATGAAACTAAGTTACAGCTCTTGAGCCTCCCAAGAAATTCCATCTTGGCCTTTTTCCAGACAAAAGGAAACAGCCGGCTAGAGGAGTGAAGAAATATAGTAAAACTAAAATAAACTCTGGGTTTAAATGACACACACGCACTACATGAGAGAATTTTGTGATGGTGGTCGCAGGGGTTTTCAGGTGAGGGAAGAGACAAGAATGTTGACTTCATGTTAAGAAGGCTTGATTTATTATTTTATGATATACATTACATTAAAACTATACTAAAAAGAATAGAAGGAAAAGTTTCATGCCAGAAGGCTAGCTAAGCTAAGAATACAAAAGAAAGAATGAAAACAAAAGTCTGTAGTTCAGACAAAGAAAGAGAGTTAGCTTTTCCGTGACTGGTCATTAATTCTAAACATCTACACGAGACCAATCACAGATCTACCTGTTGCATTCCACAGCAGCAGATAACTATTGTTTACATTTTGTTTCTGAAGCCTCTCAGCTCCTCAGAAAGAAAAATCTTAAAGATTTTAATGAAAATATGTGTGCGACAGATTTAATCATCACTGAAAATTTTAGGAGAAACTTTATATTTGATTCCCATCCTGTTTCCTCTACTTTAGTTTTTATTGGTCTTGAAATAATGGAACCATGCTTTGGGTTCTGCAGTCTCTTCCTATGATATAGAATACACTGTTGTGTCAGTAGTGACTCCAGACTGCTCTGTAAAAGAATATCAGTGGATGGAAGTATTAGAATCAACAGTTTCCTCTATCTTAATCCAGGGACCTATTCTGAAAAGAGATTAGCTAAACTGAGCAGCCTGTCTGTCCTTAGAGGAAACACTCCTGTTAAAAAAAAGTTAAAATGAGGCTATTTTTGGTTTTAATGTTTTAAATTGGAAAAATTATGGATTTTTTCAGAAATAAAAGAGAAAAAAAAAGCCAACACAAACCAAACAAAACCCCCTAAGTTATATTTAAAATAAGCCTAAAACGGTTTTAATAATTAGTCCCCTTACTCAACAACTGAAGTGAGCTTGCATTAATTTAGTATTTTGTACATCCTACTTGTTAAATGTAACAGAGTAACTGCTTGATTTCACCTTGTTCCATGTCTTTTCTCATTATTATAATGGAAACAATTGAATATCTAATTCTATACTAATCTATCTTGCATCCGGCTTTATGCAATTCAGAATAATTAATTATGGTTATACTTGGTTTCTCATTAGTTTTTAACAATCAACATATGCAAAAGAAAAAGATTGCTATTACAGTATAAATATATTTAGTTGTTTTCTTCTTTTGTGAAGAAAGGTTGGACTAGATAATAGAATCATAGAATCATAAAATCATAATATATTGATTTGGAAGGGATCTGTCAGATCAATGAGTCATCTTCTGGCCTGGAACAGTGCAGCCCCAAGAATTACACTATATGCCAGAGAGTATTGTCCAAACACTTCTTGAACTCAGACTGGTTTTGTGCTGTGATCGCTGCCCTGAGAAGCCTGTTCCAGTGCCCAAACACCCACTGGGTGAAGAAACTTTCCCTGATATTCAGCCTCAACCTCTCCTGACAGTACTTCAGGCCATTCCCTCAGATCCTGTCAGCGGCCACCACAGAGAAGAAATCAGTTCCTGCTCATCCTCTTTCAATTACGAGAAAGCTGTACAGTCCAATGAGGTCTGTCCTCAGCCTCCTCTTCTTCAGGCAGAACAGAGCATGTGACCTCAGCCTCTCCTTCTTTGGCTTCCCCTCTAGACCCTTCACCATCCTCATGGCCATCCTTTGGATGATCTCTAAAAGTTTTAGATCTCTTTTATGTTGTGGTGCCCAAAACTGCCCCCAGCACTCGAGGTGAGGATGCCCCAGTGCAGAGCAGAGTGGGACAATCCCTGCCCTTGCCTGGCTGGCAATGCTGAGCCTGATGCCCCCAGGACAGGTTGACCCTCCTGGCTGCCAGGGCACTGCTGACTCAAGTTCAACTTGCCAGGGATCAGGACTCCCTGGTCTCTTTCTGTGGTGCTGCTCTCCAGTATCTCATTCCTCAGCCTGTGCATCGAGGGTTGCCCCATCCAAGGCACAGAATCTGTCACTTGCCCATTTTAATATCCATACAGTTGCTGATTGCCCATCTCTCTAATTTGCCAAGGTCTCCCTGCAGGGGCCTCCCTGTCCTCCAGCAAGTTGAGGGCTCCTTCCAATTTAGTCTTCTTGTCACAATCAATGTTCCTTCAAGTCCTCTCTCCAAGTCATTAACAAAGACGCTGAAGAGCACAGGTCTGAGGATGAAACCCTGTGGAACCCCAATACTGACAGGTCACTAGTCAGATGTCACCTCATTCACTGTGACCCTTTGCGCCCAACCTGTGAGTCAACCCGTGAGTCAGTTGCTCAGCCATTATACAAGACTGTTAGACACCTGTAGGCTGGACATTTTGTCCAGAAGGATCCTGGGAGAGCCAGTCTGGAAGGCTTTGGCAAGATCCAGAAAGATTATATCAGCTGGCTTCCCTTGATCAACTTTTACCCTGCTGTAGGAGGAAATCAGATCTGATAAGCAGGACTTTTCCCCTCATTAAGCTGTTCTGGCTGTGACTGGTGGCTATGTTGTCCTCCAAGTGTTTTTCAATACATCCCAGATTAATCTTTTCCATTATTTTACTGGGAACAGAAGTGAGATTGTGTCCTGGTTTTGGCTGGGACACAGTTAATTTCTTGCAGTAGCTGTGAGGGGGGTGTGACTGAGGGGGTCAGGGACTGTGGCCAGGACGGTATGTTATTCTATACCACATAATGTCATTGTGGGGAGGTTGAAGTGGAGGAACTTTTTGGCTTTGAAAAAGGGTGTGACTTCCAGTTGTAAAAAAACCCAAATGTAGTGGAGAGAGAAAGCTATCTGTCATTGTTCACTGTGTCACAGCCTGCAGTGAGCATTTATGCATGTGAATCACTCTCTCCTTTGTATACTTTTGGTATTGTTGCTGTCACTGTTTGTTTTCTTATCTCATTGCAGTTTCTAGTAATCTGTTATTATCTTAACCCATAATCTCCACCTTTTGTGCTGCAGATTCTCAACTCTATCCTGCCAGAGCAGGAAGAAGAAGGGGAAGGGCAAGGGAAAGGAGAAGGGGAGTGGGAGAGCAATGTGTGGTTTAGGAGTCTCAATGGGGCCGCTGAATTGGGGAGCACCATTCCTAAACAGCAAGAGACTGAGAGGCCTGTAGTTTTCAGGGCCCTCCTTCCTGCCCTTCTTGAAAGCCAGGACAATGCTCACCAGGTTCCAGCTACCTGGGATCTCTCCAGATTCAGCTCAAAAATTATCAAGACATATAATAACAACAGCCAGCTATATGAGGATGTTTGGATGAACCCCATCAGACCCCATGGATCTGTAGCGATCAGGCTGCAACAGCAGATCCTGCACAAGTTCAAGGTCCACTGGGATTTGATCATTCTCACAGTGATGGTCCTGCAGTTCAGGGCACTAAGACCCCCTTGGTCCAAAAATACTTAAATATCTCTGCCTTGTCCATGTCCCATTTTTGGGAGGTGACCACCCTCATCATGTAACAGGCCTATGTTATTTCTACACTGCCTTTTGACAATAATGTATTTGAAAAATCTTTTAGTCACTCTGGAAAAAATTTCACACCCCACTTTCACGTAGATGAAAGAGATTAAGAAAGTTCCTTTTTCACATATCATGTCATAACATGTTAGGGCTCAGCCCTTTTCTACTTAATGAAGTAAGACTCCTTCAGGATTTTTTAAAATAATGACATGCTATGTATGATTCAATAAAATGAGAGATTAAAATATCTTCAGAAGGACCATAATTTTCTAGAATAATTCTATGAGAGCACAGGATGACAGAATTAATTTTTTCCCCTAAGTTTGTTGAAACAACATGGATACCTTGAAGTATATTTAAACTTTAAATCTCAGTATTATGGAAGGTATGTTATTTGTGTAAAATTATTCAGTTCATGACGAATGAATTCCTCAAGATGCCAGCAACCCTGATAAAGGGCTAAGTTGTTCTAATCAGGTAATTGTTAAAGTAATGTCTTAGCTGTTTTTTTAAATCAGTTTCATTACTCACATCTGTGATCTGTGAAGTCTGTACCAGCTACTAAAGTACAATTAATCCTAAATTAAATGATTATTTTCTTTGACAAGACAAAGCAATGGTCTTTGTCATGCAATGAGTTATGTGGGTATACTTGTCAGTATAAATTTTCTGGCAATAGTAAAAAACCATTCTATCATTCCTTTTATTGCTGAAGAAAATAATATTTTCCTATTCATACAGATGTATCATTTCCCTTACTCCTTAAGACTCTGCAATATTTCAATCTGAGTGTTATTAGAAAGCATTCCATTACTGCTCAGTAAATATATTATTTTCTTTTCCATTTTAGTTACAAATCTCCAAAGAAGAACTTGGTTTTATTACTCTGGCCTTCTCTGGCACAGGACCAGAATTGTTTTCACCATTCAGTCCTAGAACTTCTCAGTATGGTCAAAGTAGCACAGATACATAACTTTATTTTTAGTATGATATCAATCAAGTTACTATAATTGTAAAATGACCCTAATTTACATAGTAGAAATGAATATGCCATGTGTCTGACTGTAGTCCCTTCTCAGTTGTGACTAGACATCAAAGCCTCCAGACAATTTATTCAGTGTTCTGTTTTCAAAGATTTTCCTAATAATATAAACTGCATAGCTGAGAAGGAGTTAGAGTTTATGGGTTCAAGTGCAGTCTGTAGGGAACCCACAGTCTGCACAAAACAGCAAGATTCCTTCAATGCCACAGAGAGAGGGGGAGGAATAGAATGTACATGGAGAGACAATGCAGAGGAATGGAAACTTGCAATTACAAGGACCTGCAGGAGACAGATACCAACAATGATGCAGCAAATCAGAATGACAGAGGAGCTCATGCATTTCTACTGGATATCATTTAACAAATAATCTTTACGCACTTTTTCATATTGTCATGCTTTAGTCCCAGCCGGCAACCGGCAGGTACCAGGCAGTTGCTCAGTGACTCCCCCTTCAAGGGCTCCCTTGGTGAGGTGGGAAGGAGATTGAGAAACATAAATAAAACTCATGGGTTGAGATAAGAATAGTTTGATAATTGAAACTAGACAAAATAAATAAAAGATAATTTTGATAATAGTCGTAACAAAATAATAATAAAAATAGCAACTGTAATGAAAAGGAGAAAGACAGATGAATAAAACCCAGAGAAATGCACAATGTAGTTACTCACCACCATTGGACCATTGCCCAGCAAGTGTCCGAGCAGGACTCATCCTCTCCCTACTAGCTGCTATGGTTTACCATATAAACCAGTTTATATGCTGGTCATGACATTTTTGGTGTTGAAATATCCCTTTGGCTCACTCAGGTCACCTGTCCCAGCTGTGATTCCTCCCAGGTTCTTGTGCAGGCCCTCACCAGCAGAGCATGAGATACTGACAAGTCCCTGACTCAGAGAAAACACTGCTTAGGAAAAGCCAAAACATCAGTGTGTTCTCAACATATTTCTACACTGAGTGAACAGCACAGCACTGGACAAGCTACTGGGAAGAGAACCAACTCCATCACAGCTGAAACCAGGACATATGTAAAAGGGGATTTTCTACTTCAATGCAAAGTGCAGCTTTGCACTGTTAGAAATAAACAGTGTTGGTTTTGCTAAGACTGTTGGTTTTGCTAAGAAATTACAAAGCTACAAAAAGAGCAAGGAAGTATCTCATCTTCCCTCTATATGACTCTTTGATCCTAGACAGATCCAGCACTGCAGACAGGGAAGGATAGGAGTTGATTTCCACTTAAATCTGTCCGTGGTGTGTCCTCTTGTTATTTATTTATCTGTCATAGCTCCTATTGTGACCATCTCTTTGTAGGTGTCCCATTCCTCTTCTTTATCTGCCTTCTAAACAAATATTTCTTAACTTCAATATACTTCAAAGCAGAAATGTTTCTTCAGACTTTGCTATTTATATGAATTCTGCCTTTGGGACCACAATTCACTTCAGTTACATCAGCTTAGAATAATCTGTTCACCAGAAGTTGATAATAAACAAGGCATTGAGATCAATATAAATTAGCGTCCATTAATAAATGAATAACAAATCAACAAGCCTTGTAAGGTAAACAGTAACAGAGAATACATTGAGGACTTCAGGAGGAGTAGAAAAATTAGGAGAAAAAGTAATAGTGATTACCGTCTAATTATTGTCTGTTCTGTAGTGTGTCATTATTTGTTGCATCCCTGTTTTATTGCCTGATTCATGCAGTCCCTTTCTAAAAAGGGACTGAAGGATGGGCTGGTGCTCAGACAATACTGAAATAAACAGGGCAAGAGACTTTTTCTCCTTTTAATATTTTTATTAAAAGTGATGAGCTCAAGGTTGGGAAGCTCGACGCGTCCACAGTTTCACCGCCACTGTTCCCAGGGTGACTCGGAGGAGGAATGTGCAGCTTTGTCCACTAGGACGCAGAGCTGGGGATCCCGTCCTCACAAGAATAGCTGGGCTATATCCCATGTTTCCCGTCTTCCGAGTTTTCCAGGCGGGGTCCTGGCCCCATCTGAAGTCTTCTGGCTAGGGCGAGGGGCAACAAGGGTTCTCAGCATCTCTGCAGGCTCGGTACTCTGTTCCTCACGTCCAGACATCACTCTAATCTCTTAATTCTGTGTTGGCTCGGTGTTTTCGGGGTCCTTTCGGTAAATTTGGTGGGGTAGCCGGCCATGGCATGCTGGTCCTGAGGTTAATTTTGCATTCTCCCTGATGCCCCCGCTCCATGTCCCCTCCTCTCATGTCCAGGGAGAAGGACAACTTAGCCCCGGTCAGGGCCATACCGATACAAAAAGAGCAATTAAGAGAATGAGAATGACCGGTGATTACAATAACAAACAGGTAGAACTTCACCTTGGCATCAACTGGTTCAACTGGTTCTGCAACCCTTTTTTTTTCAAAAAAAAAAAAAAAAGGCAGATTTTTTTTATTTAAAACAATACCAATTCTATTATATTAAGATAATCTATACAATATAGCTATTCTGTTGTATTAAGATAACATATCTCACAGTGCTGCAACATCTGTAGATATTGTAGATTATAATTTTTTCAGTGTTTGAAAGCAATTCTCCTTCAGAAAATTCACTGGATTTTGTGTTTGTTTCAGTGCTAGAAAAATGCTTAACATATTTGAGGTTCTCTAAAAAAAAAAAAATCACAAGTATTTTGCTCTCTTTGTATGTTTTTCCTGCGTCACACCATAAACCCTTAAAAAGAATGGACTTCTCCTAGTCTAGTATAAAGAAAATTTCCATTGGTTGTATGAGAAAGGCAGGTAACTCTTTATCACCACTGAAGTGATTTGGCTGAAAATATCTGCCTTAAGACCAAAGAAATCCTAGTTACTATTGGAGACAGCATAAAAGATATCTCTTTAATTCCTGTAAAATGAAAAATTCAGAAAGGTTTATTTGTTGATAACAGCTTGATTTCATAAATCTTAAGTGCAGTTCCTTATGGAATGTGTTAACTATCAGAGAAAAGGGGAAATTCTTAGGGTGTGAAGCTCCAGGGATTCTTAATGTCACAGTAGTAAATTAATGCTATTGAGGACTGACATTGATATAATCACATATAACTTGCTATTTCGAGTAAATATGCTAAGTACCTGTGTGGTGTCTTATGATTAAGTTTAAAAATCAGAGTGTGGGTTAAAAATTGAGAATGTATGAATATAATAAACAGGAAGGTGCTAAAAAACAAAGTAATGTTTTACTGTGTATTACTGCGAATTGTTGTTCAAAAAAGTTTTATCTTGCATGTTTCTTAGTTAAAGAATAAGATGGATTAAAAAATATGGAAGAATGAGAGGGACAAAAAAATAAAAGGCTGCAGGATTCAGATAAGAAATGCAGGAAGGAATAACACCACATAATTGAATATCTGAATAAATCTAAACCAAGAAATAGAATATATTTAAATTCTTTCAAATTTAGCTGTGTGAACGCTTATAAAATTTAAAAAAAAAACTAAAAGATAACAACAGAGAAAAAATAATGTCATTTAAGCAAACCAGAACAACACAGAAGAAATAAACATTCATATCAAGGAAATAATCTGAAAACCTAGTCTACTTTTCTTTGATTTCTAGTTTCTTGAAACTAATATCTTTGATTTCCTCTGTATTCCAAAAGTAAAAAGCTAGTTATAATAATAACAACTAATAAATTGTTAGTTAGTAGTTAAATTAAAAATTGTAGTAAATATTACCTAGCCTAGCCCCTAGTGGCCATATTTTGTATTGCTTCATATGCTGCAGAGAAACATAGTAAAAGGCATATAAAAACATAATAAAATGCATATATATTTATTTCAGGAGTGAACATGCTAGATGAGCTGAAATTCATTCAGTCAAGACTGAAGAGGTGCTTATCCTCTGGAGATTTTCAAGTACAGTAAAAGTAGAATTTTTAGATTTCTTGTATTGCTTTATTTTCTAGTTAATTGAGGTTTGTACTCATGGCAAAAAAATGCTCCAAATCTAAGTTACTTACTTTTCATTCAATCAGTTCTCATTCCTATTATTGACCATGAAAAAAAAATTCTAAGATGAAAACAGAATGCTTTTGCTGCTTTCTGAATGGATTCTAATTTTTTTTTTCCCCACAGGTTAAGATGAACACAATCCAGAACATTATCTGCATGCACTGAGTACAACAAAGGAAAGAAAACAAAAGAGACTCTGTCCCAAACTTTTGAACAGTGGTGTACATCAGCATCAATCCCCACACAGTTCAAGAGGGTTTCAGTGATACAGCACCATATAGCTGCTGTACACAGGAAGTGGTTTCTGTATTAATTACCATTGGGATTAAAAATTATAATATGGAATTAAAGATTATAATTCTCAGAAAAAACATATATAGATTAGTTTCCTACTTTACCTGGATTTAAAAAAAATCTGTAATGCTAGATAAAAGCCCAATTATCCTTTTCTGGTTATATCCAATTAGAATCATAGAATGATTTGGATTGCAAGGGTTATCTAGTTCCAACCCCATTGCCATGGACAGGGACATCTCCCACTAGATCAGGATGCTCAGGGTTCCATCCAACTTGGCTTTGAAAACTTCCAGAGATGGGATTTCCACAACTTCTCTGGACAATCTATTCCAATGTCTCACCACACTCATGGTAAGGAATTTCTTCCTAATATCTAATCTAAACCTACCCCATTTCAGTTTGAAGCCATTCCCCCCGTCATGTCTCTCCATGCCCTCTCATCTTTAATGTGATCTCCCTTCAGGTACTAGAAGCTCACAATTAGGTTGCCCCCAATTTTCAGAATAAAACATGCAAGACTTCATTTTCTTCATGCAGGAAAAGCCTATTCTTTATTCACACAACTCATTTTATACAGTTTTTACAGACTTCATGTGCAACTTTAATTGGTTAATAGCTTTCTTGCCAATTATTCTATTGGTTAGCAAAAGGTTTTTTACTTGTCCATCAAATCTCTCTATTCTTAAATTGTTTGCATATTTCTTCACTAATTCTCATGGGACAGATTTAATATTTATGCAGGTGCTAGTTGTTTTCTACCTGGGAATAGATTGTTGTGTAAACAAATCTTTCATACCTGGATTATTTTCGCAAGGAAACTTGCAAAGTACTAGCTGCAATCAGAAGAAATGACAGGCCAGGCACTGATTTAACAGAGCAGGCCTGATTTTATAGGGCCTTTCTTTTATAATTCTTCTACAGGTCTTGACACCTGATCCTTCTTTTCTTCAGACTGAACAATCCCCATTCTCTCAGCCTTCCCTCCTAGCAGAGGTGCTCCATCCCTCTGACCACCTTGGTGCCTCCTCTGGGCTCTCTCCAGCAGCTCCGTGTCCTTCCTGTGCTGGGAGCCCAGGGCTGGAGGCAGCTCTGCAGTGGGGTCTCAGCAGAGCGGGGCAGAGGGGCAGAATCCCCTCCCTGCCCTGCTGCCCAGGGGCTCTGGCTGCAGCCCAGGACACACTTGGCTCTCTGGGCTGGCAGTGCCCATGGCTGGCTCCTGTCCAGCTCTCACCCACAGCACCCCCAAGGCCTTCTGGGCAGGGCTGCTCTCCATCTGTTCATGCCCAGCCTGGGCTGGCACCAGGGATTGCCCTGACCCAGGGGCAGCACCTGAGCTTGGGGCCACTGCTCGAGCTTGTCCAGGTCCCTCTGGATGGCATTTGTCCCTCAGGAGTGTCAGCTGCACCACTCAGCTTGGTGTCATCTACAAACTTGCTGAGGGTGCACTCAATCTCTTAATCTGTGTCATTGATGAAGATATTAAATAACAGTGGTTCCTGAGGAACACCACTTGTCAGGTGGTGTCCCTCAGGATTCTGAGCCATAGATAAGATCATCCCATCCCTTTCTTATCCATCCAACAATCCACTCTTCAAATCCATAGCTCTCCAGTTACAAAGAAGGGTGTTGTGGGGAGCTATATCAAAGACCTTACAGCAGTCCAGATAAATGACATCTGTAGCATTTCACTTGTCCACTGATAGAGTGACCCTCTCATAGAAGTCAACAAGATTGCTGAGGCAGGACTTGCCCTCAGTGAAGCCATACTGGCTGCCTCGAATCACCTTCTTGTCCTCAGTGTGCCTCAACAGAGTTTCTAGGAGGTTCTGTTTATGATCTTCCCAGGCACAGAGACAGACAGATCAGAGTTCCCAGGAGCCGCTTTTCTACCCTTTTTAATAATGGGTACAAATGTTTTTCTTTTCCAGTTACCTGGACTTCACCTGGCTGCCAAGATTTTTCAAATACCATGGAAAGTGGCTTGGCAACAACAGCCAAAGTAAGAAAGATTTTTGCATTCTGAAAGTTTCTTTGTTACCCAACTGCAGTAGTAATGTCATTATATATTGTAAATTATAACAAGCAAAAGTAGGTTGGGAAAAAAAACTGACAAAATCAGACAACAAAAAGCCGCAGTATTGAATCATAGAATTGTTTAGGTTTTAAAAGACCTTTAAGACTGAATCTGACCCAAAGTTGTCCAGTCTGCCACTAAATCATGTTCCTCAGAGCCACATCTGTTTGTCTTTGAAATACCCCCGGTAATGGTGAGCCAACCATATGACAGCCTGTTCAGGCTTGACAACCCTTTCCAAGAAGAACACAATCTGAGACCATTTCCTACTGTACCATAGCCTGTTACCTTGGAGAAGAGGTAACAGGCTATGGAACAATAGGAACGGGCTGCCATCTGGCTACAGCCTCCTCTCAGACAGCTGTGGAGTGTGACAAGGTCCCCGCATGAACCTCCTTTGCTCCAGGCTAAAGACCTTCAGGTCCTTCAGCTGCTCCTATCAGATTTGTGTTCTCTTCACCAGCCCCATTGCCATTCCCTGGACTCTTTCGAACACCTCAATGTCCTTTGTGTCATGAGAGGCCCAAAACTGAACACAGAATTCAAGGTATGGCTTCACCAGTGCTGAGTGCAAGGGATTGTCATCACCCTGGTCCTGCTGGACAGATTTTTTTTTTTAAATATAATTTTCCTGCTGGAAAGACATACTGCTGGACACAGTATTTCTGCACTGGACATACTGCTGGTTCATGTCCAGGCAGCTGTCAACCAGCACCTCCAGATTCTTTTCTGCCAAGCAGTTTTCCAGGGATTCTGGAGAGAGGCTGAGACATTCATTAGTGATAAGTGCTTTTTACTGCACTACTGCCCTCCGGGTTGATAATTTTATTGCATTAATTTCCTGACCTGGGATGTTGCATTCCCATGCATAGGGATGTATTTGATATAGCAAATGCATATTAGTAAAGGACTACAGAGAGGTGAAAGAGCCTAATGTAGTGCAGTTTCATACACACAGCCCATCGGGAGGATCTGTTATACTTCCCTATTGGGACACACAAGACAAATGATGGACTTTGGATCTGGCTGGCATAAGAGATTTGATAACAGGATGCCCTGGCAAGAGCAAACAGAACTTTGAGGATTAAATCAAGATTGCAAGAAGATTAAATCAGACTGACCAGAAAAGGAAAATTACATTAAACTCTACAAGCAAGAGATGTAAAATGTATAAATTTGTTTATGTGATGATTAACCCAATCATTGTAGTAAAACATTTCTGGTGTTCCTAAAATAGGATATAAGCATTTGTACTCCACAATATATTTGGATTTATTTGACCATCTCAGAGGCTCCCCATCTCTCTTCATCACTGATACTTCCCTAAACTGCACTTCACAGAATCACATTGTTGAAAGTAGACCTCATGAGATGGTGTCTAGGCCAAACACCCTGCTCAGGCAAGGTCAGCAAGGGCAAGTTTGTCAGGGCTGTGTCTAGTCATGTCTTGAATAGCTCCAAGAACTGAGATTCTAAAACCTCTCTGGGGAACTTGTGTCAGAATTTAATGATGCTTGCAACAAAAACAACAGCAGATTTCTTGTCTTCAAATGGAATTTCATTATGTCATTTTGCTTATTGTCTCTTGTCAGTGAGAAAAGCCTTATGCCATCTTCTTTATACCTTCTCACTGGGTAGTAATAAGATCTCCTGCCAAGCCTTCTTTTATCCAAAATGTCCCCTGTCCCCCAGGCTTTCCTCATGAGACATATTCCTGTTCATTAATCAGCTTCATAGCCCTCCTCTGCTGAGTAGAAAAGGAAGATGATCTCCCTCACACTGCTCGTGATGCTCTGACAGCACACTGCTGGCCACTTCCACCATGTCACTATTTTGCTGGCTCATGGTCAACTTCTTGCCCGCCAAGACAGCCTGCTGGTGCTTTCTTAGCAGCCCTGCAAAGAACAGGTCAGCCCACAGTGTTTTCTGGTGCCTGAGGTTGTTTCTCCCCAGGTGCAAGGCTTTTCATTTCCCTTCGTTGAATTTTATGAGCTTTCTGTTAGCTCCTTTCTCCAGCCCTTCCTGGTCCCTTTGAATTACAGCATAAACAACTTGTGTACCAACCACTCCTGCCTGTTTTGTGTTGCCTGTCTTTCAAACATATTAGCTGGTATGGACCAAAACTGTGCCAAGAAATAGACTAATAGAAAAACAATATGAATGAACTAATGGGTTTAATTCATTTGTCAGCCATCTCTACCTAATGTATCACATAGGTGTCATCTAAGCCAGGAAGACACTGATTTATTTTTCCTTGTTAAGAAATAGCCACAGTATTTAGTGTATACACTGTTAAAGCAGAAGTATGTACATCTGCTGTATAAATATTTTTCTCTTACTAACCAAGAAAACACTGAGGGTTTTTCCCGCCCCTCCTCCCTCTCTACTTCTCCAGTTCTATTTTTGTCACTAGAACACTAGAACACATTTAAGCTGTGTGTTAACAGTCAGGCTTCAGCATACCTGACACGAGAAATTCCAAACCACCCCCAGTGATTTTAAAAACCAGCTGGGAAATAGCACTGATAGGTAATGGTAGCCCAGCTAACAAAGGGATGTAGAAGATTTTGCAAGAACAAATACTTGCAAATGAAGCTTGACAATGAAAGATGGATCAGAAGCAAATGCAAAATTAACCTAGAGATAATAGTGACAGAATTATTCAAATTACCTTTTTCTTATAAATTTAAACATATGAGCCTAAATAACTGATGTATACAGTTGCTTGACATCAAAATAGATGTTTTTCTAAATTAATGGGATACTTCTATGTCAAATTATCTAAATTGGGCCTAGAATTATTTGCATCAGTACATGAGAGATCTTGAAGTGGCTAGACTAAAACACACTCCACAAATTTTATATCAAAGTCAATATCAAGCATTGCAATTTTTGGGCTAGATAAAAGTCTGTGATGCATAGAAACCTTCGAAGAGGTCACAGAATTTGATTTTATCTGACAGCTGAGTACTTCTGTACTTTTGTATGCACAATGAAGATTAATATAAAATTTAAGCACACCCAAAAAATTAAAACATAGACACATAATTAAACGCTAGAAGGAAAGCCTGCTTTTGGCTGATACTAGTAATAGACCATATGCATTGCAATAAGTCAGGAAATTACTTTGTGTGACATTTTAAGTTCAGTAAGTTGGGTTTCTCCACTTACGTGAGTTCAAAAGCCAGGAAGACACTGATTTATATTTCCCTATTAAGAAATAGTTAGAGCATATAGTCTAGCTGATTTTCTATTGCACAGATAAATAGAAAAAAATATCTAATAGGACAGGTTAAGTGAAAAATGAAGATAACACTGAAGTGCAGGACTGTGGAGCACATGAGAAATGACTAGCTGAAGCCTTGGAAGCAAATAATATGAAACAAATTGCAAAGCACAGTATCATCCTGTTGTAGAAGTAAGACTGATTCTGATTCATAAAACATGGTTCAGATTTATGCTACAATTATTTGATAAAGTTCAATTTATTTGCAATAGAGGGAGGTAGATCAGAATCCCTATGATGTAATAAAAATACTTTGTCCTGTACTTTGACCAGAGATTGGTAATGTATACATGCCACAAAGCTGTCCCAGTTGCATGCATTGAAAGCAGTTATTTACGCTACAGAGTTGTGGAAATCTGATTCATATTCTGAGCAAGATTCTGACACAATAAAGCTTTTTCTTTATGGTTAATATTGAACCAGTGGTTTTAAGACCTCATATACATAAGGTATTGCAGAACAAATGCATAATGATGAAATCAATGCTTTGTTAAATTATGTAAAATCAGAAGATGCTTGTAATAGTTGAAATGTTGACATTTCAACAGAAGAATGTAATGTGAACTCTATCCTTTCTTTAATGAAATTTAAATAGCAGAATATGAAAGATTTGTGTAGCTCTAAAAGAAGCTTCATATCAGAGTTTTCTGTATAAATTAGTATTTCCAGCACAAGAAAAATTACAGGTGATAATTTAGAAAGTGATTTAGGTGAAGCTGTCAAACACAGGGCTATAAAGTACCAAAGAAAGCACTGAAAATCTGATCTGCCCAAAATGTAACCCCAAAAGCAGTTGAATTCTTCACTATGATAAATAAATCTTCTCAGAATGTATAGGATTTTATAAATATGTAGAGAAGTATAAAATGTTGTGCAGATACCTTAACTGGACAAGCAGAAATAAATATCAGAAATAAGAATTGAAACGAAATTAATACTAACAATGAAAGAGAGATGAAAATCATGTTGAGAAAAGCAAGAGAAAAATATTGTAAATAGTATTCAAAATGTGGTTTTGCTTCTTTCTCAGAAAAGTGCATGCTTTCTGACAAAAATAACACTAGACATATTGTATTGTTTTGTTTGACTTGAAACATGCTGTTATGGAAGGACTGCTCTTTTCTTGTGACAGTGCAGCAACCATTCTGAGTTCTCCTTAGTGACAAGCACTCAGAGTGACTGGCCTCTGAGATTGGCCTCTGGTGTTTTCTTCTACATCACCCAGAAAAATTGGAAATTCATAAATATTCCTGAGAACTGTCATTTATTTTCCCCTTTTCTCTACTCTTGTTCGATTCACAGCTGTATTATAAAATTCTAGAGAGTGTCGTTGAAAATTTTTAATAGTTTCCCAAATAATGGCTCAAGATCTTGCACATTGTTGTGACGTCGCAGCCCGACCGCAGAAGGAGCGGCGGCACCGGTCCGCTCTCGCTTTTGGCACATGTGCCAGGAGGGAGAAACAGGTTCTTTCCGCTTCTCTCTGAGGAATCCTTCCCGACCCAGCTGTGTGAAATACAAAGCTGCGTTTCGTGTCAGGTACAAACAGGTGACGTGTGTATTTGTGAGTCCACCGACAGTGGGAGAGCTGTGAATTCTAATAATAACCGAGGAAAATAAAGCATTGAAAAAGGCCTTTGAAATTAACCCTATTTGATTTAGGAGCATTGGAATTAAAGCATTAAAGATGTTGCTTTTTGCTTATAGTTAATCCATAAAGAGCTCTGCAACAATAACCTTTTGAAGTATAATTTTAGAATATTACTTGTATCCTTGAAAGTATAGCTTTGGAATATATAGAAAGGAAATATGCTTATCTCACACCCTATTGAAGCAAAGAAAAACAGCTTGAGAGAGGAAGATGAACACCACCTCCAGGGTTTATGGTTTCGACCAAGGGAAGATGGACATCACTGTTATTAGATTTATAGTCTCTGCAATTAAAAGGGTGGACCCACATCTGGGGAGCTGGACTGCACCGGATGGGATTCGTCTTTCTTCTGTCGGAAACTGGACCACCACCATCTGGGGATACTCCTTTAAAAACACATCCTGAGAGAAACTAAATCACAATAGTGTATAGAGTTGTGATGTAATAATTTGGAATAAATATTGCTGATGTATAAAAAATTGGAAATAGAAACTGCTGAAAAAAACTGATGAGTACCCCTATAAAATACCTGTAATCCTCAATTATAGGTGTGCAGTTGGAAGGAAAACTTCCCCCACTGTACCCAGCGCTGTATTGCTCATGCTTTACCATATTAGATAATAAATTGATTGCTGCTTGAATATTGGCCTAGTCAAGCTTCTTATTTATAACAGGCAGCGGGGCGCACAGGTGTTTGTCGAACTTGCAAACCACAGCTCTGCACTGGGCAGGCATCAGCGGAGCACAGGTGCTGGCTGCTCAAATAGGTGGCAGTGGCAAAAAGAGCGGGAAACAGAGAAAAAACAGTGGCTTTTATGGAGGGAGGGTGGAATCCCGGGAGGAGACCATCTAATGAATCAATGGCTGGATAGGAGGGGTCTGGGGTGACAAATGGTAACGTAACCTGGAGCGGGAAAGTCACAGACCAATGGCAGAAGGGAAAAGTCATAACTGACAGCGAATTTTCTGGACAAAGGGGTGTAACAATTATTATAGACAATCTACAGGGACAGGATTTTTGAGGTAGACAGGGAAAAATCTGGAATTATCACAACTGCCACGGCGAGACAGGGGTAAACAACCTTAGACAGAGACTAAACATATTCTTCAAACCCCCATTGCTATAGCCAGGGAGAGACCAAATATCTCCAACCCCTCACTGCCACATTCTTGTAACAAAATTTCCAGTTTATTGTGTTGTTACCTGCTTGGGGTCCTCAAGAGCTAATTTATGTTCTATGATTTTGCTCCAACAAAAACATTTAAAAGACTTCAGCACATGAAGAACTCCAGTCTGAACACAGGAGTTGAGTTTGGAGTTGTGGAGTTGTGCCTTTAACAAACACAGAGTTTTGAGAGAAGGAGTATTAAGTGAACAGATAAACTCAATAAACAAACAGTACACGTAGATTTCTATTTGCTCTTTAATTTGCAGTTTTAAATAATCTTAGCAATAGTACTGTTTTGGTGATAATCTAAAGATTGTTGCCTAGGGATAGAATGGACTCTCTCTATATTTTATTAAATAGCCAAGTTATATAGAGAGACACGGGTAAGCTTTCAGGTCATTACTCCAGTTATTTTTCCAGAAAACATGGGTGCCATTATGAAAGTGTAATTTATTTTGAATCTTAGCTATTCTTCAGAGATATTTTCCTTCATTTGTTTATGTCAAATAAATACACAGTAGATTTCAGGTACTTTAAGTCTTTGAACAAGTTGGGAAATGTTTAGTCAGATTTTTTATGACTTTTTAATTTTAAGGAAAGACTCTCCAAAAGTCTTGTATTTCTGGCACAGAGTAGTGAAAGAAACATGGGACTTCAATAATTTTAATAAGTTGCTGCAGGTCAATCAGCTTTTCCTTTGCAGTCTGAATTTAAAGTGTATGTGATATGTAACTGCCAAGAATAAATAGGTATAATTGCCAGGGCTACTTCTCCCTAGGCAGAACCTTTTCATGTGAAGATACTGGAGCTATACCGCACTTTGTCCTTCTTTCTACTATGAAACCATATAATCTCACATTATCTTGTCCCTGCTTAAAAGTGCATTTGTCCTTGAATGCTTTCATGATCAGGGATAGATTGTCCTTCCTAGCATGACACCCGCATACACAGTTAAGGGTGATGCAGTGAGGACTTACACCTGGAAAAATCTTCAAACGCTTTTAAGTGACACTTACTCTGTAGATGAATTTGCTGGATTCCTTTATCAATTTGCCATGCACTGGAGGTATTTAAAGGATATGCAAATGCATCACTCAGGGACATGGCTAGTGGTGGATTTGGCAATGCTGGGTAAATGATTGTACTTGATTATTTTAGGAGTCTTTTCCAAAGTAAATGATTATGTCATTCTATGTTTTTGTTCTACAATTTAGAAGTCATCAGAAACCACTGAAAGCAGCAGGCCTTACAGCTTTTGTATGTTCAGTAATTACAGTGATTTAGACCCCACAGTGCCTCTGTGGCCTTGTGATATTAAGTTATTGAATAGAGAGCAAGAGGACAAGACCTCAGCCTTTTATACTTAGTGACTTAACTGCTCTTCTTTCCCTGTTGTGTCTGGCTGAGCTCAATTCAAAGATGCAGAGGTGAACAGCCAAGTGAAAATGGAGAGCATTTGTCTAGGTCAAAATAAAACTCTACGCAATGCAGTTTCAAAGGACATCTATCAGCAGCCATTAGAATTCTAATATCTGAGTCTTAGACAAAATTTAAAGAAAGGAGCAAATGACCAAAGATTAATCAGGTCTCTTGGCAAAGGTTAAAGGAATGGAAAGTGGTGATAACTTATCCTTGCTGCAGTTTTCATGCAATCACCTCATGGCCAACCAAGGTTACTGAGTTGTATGTCATCCTGAAGCGCATGGGTGGGGACTGAACCTTTTTTCTCCCTGATAATATTTCTTCATGTTTTACAAGTGTTAACTGTATTTTTGTTCTCACACTTTATGCCTTGCTGTCTTACAAATTCCAATACAATTACTGAAAAAAATTCTGTTTTTCTTATTCTCTCATATCTTTAACTAAGCCTTACCTTTTCATAGATCTTGTAATAGACTGGATTTCTTGTTGCATCAGCTTACGATAGGCAAACCTCTTATTATAATCAGTTTTTAATAGCTTGTATAGAAAGCTCTTTGAGAAAATGTAGAGAAACTACAGAATATATGCAATTATTTGTGTTTACTTGACCTAAGAGGGCAGCAGCAGCACACTGTGCACTTCAAGAGCTGCATTTGTCTGCTGTGTCAGTGGACAAGATTAAGTGCAATTCTTTATTCAGTAGGGGAGCTTAATGGCATCTTGGGGATGTTTGTCATATCAGGTCTTTACAACAACAAAGTCGGATGTTTCACCTGATAGTTTTCATTTTTTGACATTTTTTAAGAGACATAAGCAATTTAAAATCATGTTGAAGTACTTGGTATGTGGCACTGTAGTTTAGCTGGACAAGTATAAGGCCGTTGCTGCCAGCAGCAGCCACATGTGTGCATTTTTACAAACTTTTTACTCACCTGGAATTAGTTTCTGTAGCCATTAATAGGGCCTAGAGGATGCAATGTGGAAATAATAGAATGCAGATTTACTGTGGCACCACACTTTAAAAGCCACAAGGTCTCTGTACTTAGATGTATTGTATTCTAAATCACTTTTGCACAACACAGATGATCTAATATGTTCTGAATCACTCGCGTTCTCAAGTGTGATGTCTACAAGGCCCTTTGCCTTCTTTCCTAAACCAAGGTCTGAACAAGTAAATAGTTGTTCCTTGAGTGTCCTTTATTATTGCATCTTCTTGACTCCATATCCCATCTACTGTATCAAATCACAAGTTTGATCACAAATACACAAAATGCATTTCCATCCAGGTGAAAGGTTATGAATCCATGAAATTCTGATTGAATTCCTGGAATGGATCTGTGTAGGAGAAAACAAGATTTCACCAAGTGTCTTCTAAAAACAAATGTATTTTTCTTCTGTAACTGGATTTATCTGAAAAATCTTGAGATGCACTACATAGGGGCATGTCTGGAGAACACCCAAATCACTAAGTCTCTGCATGTGATGCTGAGAAAAGAAATAGCTGTTAGTGCAGCTAGTGCTTGATTTTCAGACCATTTACTCCTATTAATCAATTATGTATTGTATGCAAATAGTGAAGCTACAGGTAGCAACAACAGTGACTAAGATTCACTGAGTAATCATTCAATGATACCATGATGTAATGATCATAGAATGGGCATTTAGAGAAAAAAATGTTGAAAGAAAGGCATTTTCTTAATATCTATTCTCTAAAAAGGCAGTTACCAAATTACTGGGTCTATCAGACAGACCATTCACTATGGCTATCACTGACCCAGAAGGAGGAAATTTTCCCATCTGTAAAGATGCTCTTTTTTATGTATGAGGTTTTTGTCTGCAATTACATATTACATGCTATTGTCAGCTTCATGTGTGAAAGCAAAATTCATCCAATTATTATGCCCTTAATAATTTTGGTTTTTACAACTATTAGAGCTTAAATGCAAGAACAAAGTGTGTATAGTGAAATTCTTTGGTTATTTTCTCCATCAAGGGATGCATCTGTTTTTTGAAACATTAGCTGTAGATTCACAGACATGAGCAAAAAAAAAAACAAAAACAAAACTACTCTGCTTTCCTACAAAGAATAAAAATATTAGCTGCTTGTAACAAAAGACTGCAACGGCATAAGACTAAGGAAGCTATGGTAGTAAAAAAGATTTTCTCCCGTGACATATCCTGGATCCCATCTTTGTCATACCAGCCTACTGTAGCTCGACAGCACACTTTTAGAAGTAGTTTTAGAAAAGTTTTAAGAAGTATTTTGTTCCTGAAGGCATAGTGCACCACTCATGTGGTAAAGAGCACTTTTAGTATTCAGGGTTTCAAAAAAGTTTTCAGTGTTCCTCTCTCACAGCACTCAACACTAAGCTGTAGGATTTATGCAGTGAAATGCAGTCAAATCAAGCTGTTAGCCCACATACTGCAGTAGATGCATAACGTCCCTTATCACAAGAAACTCTATAAGATGAATAAAAAGTAGAAAGATATAAAGGTCTGTCACCATTAGGCTGGACATGACATACACGCATGATCAGGGTCTAAGAAGAAAAAAGTCTTTTATTCTGCATGTTCTCCAGCATATATGCTCTTAATAAAGCATGATCTTAAGTCATTAACTACATCACAATAACTTATTACATTCATTGGTGCAAAGCAATCGATTGTCGATACAATTGGCAATATAATTGGCAAAAGTTTTACAGAAATTTAATCAGGCAGGTATACACATCTATGTATGCACGTAGTCTAGCTTACAAAAATTTTTATGTATCTTTTCTAATCTGTCTCCATGCTGACGGTCTTATCTTCTTCCTTGCTATGGATACACTCGAAAATCATCAGTTGTTATTTCTTCTATTAACTCAGCTTTGCTTGCAGGCCAGCTGTCAAGCCCCTCCATAAAGGTCACAAAACTGTAAAACAAAAAAACCTACTGAAGATATCCCATAATTTTGATATTCAAAGTTGTTCCACTTTACACATGCATATATTTTTATTTACTCTGTATACCCATACAAAAGGTGAGAACAAAGATGTCTAAAATTTGACCAGAATCCTTCATTGCTAGACAAAAGCTCAGTATGTTGCCCACTCTAGGCTAGGAGAGACAGTAAATGACAGAATGCTCTGGTTTCTTCCCCATTTTTTCCCTTTGCTCCCCTATTTGCATTGTGCCTGAGCCTATCTGTGCAACATTCCACACATGTTAATATGCTTCATATCCTCCCCTCACATAGTAGATCTTCCTGTTGTAATATACTGGATAGGAAACACTAAATGGCATCTGATTATGAGTATCACATTAATAATTCTATAATTCCAAGACCTCTGATTTTCAAAGATTAATTTTCTTTGAGAAGCAGAATGAGAATCAGAACTATTTGGGTTCCTTTGTGTTTTCCATTGTTAAAGATTTAGTTTCTTTACAGTTAAATGTAATTCTGCTATCCCAGGATTTGTTGTATGAATATGAATCGTACTTCTATTCTTTGTGAAAAATTTCACATGGCTTACTGAAGTTACTCTTTACTTAATAAAGTACTGTTCTTACTCTGCAGTGAGCCAAGCAAAGTGGAGAATGCCACAGCTAACACTCTGTAGTGGAGGCTGCAGTGCTGCCCTGCTCTGGGGTGTGCAGTAACAAGCACTAAAGGACAGTTACTGGAATTTCTCCACTGCTGGAGAAATTCACTGCAGCATGTGAAGCCACTCTGCTTTCTGTTCTGGGTCTTATCACCTGTACAATGGACCCACCAAAAGCTATCACACAGACACAGCTACAGGTAGGATTTATTAAAATGTTTTTGGTGTTACAGGATTTTTACCTCTCTTCACAATGGGAGCATTGTGGTGAGTATCTGTTGGGTGCACATACAGTAATTCCTATGCACAGACATAAGTATGTAACTTCCGATGACACAAAAGCAGTAACAGAAGTCTTTGGCCTTTGGTCGTAGATGATGAGAGATTAAAAGGTTGCTATTTATCAGGCTACTGTACAAATACTATCTTCTTTATGCCATATGTACATTCTAGTGCACAGACAGCACAGTATGTGAACATATAAAGCCACTGGGCCACTGGCCCTACATTTGACATACGACTCCAAATTAGAATGATCTTGAATCATGACAGAGAATCATGACAGAGAATCCATGTCTGTGTTTTTTCCTTCAGTGGGATCAAACTAGATTGTATTGTGGGTTAAAAACAAAATACCTAGCTTGCAGATGGATTTTATAGTTGTGAATGCTGGTGAGATTCTGGATTTCAAAAGCACTTTTCCTGGCACACAGTCTTCACAGCATTGGGGTGATAACACTTTGGCTAACATTATACAATAAACTGCTTGTGTGTTTTTCAGCCTGTCTTCTGATATTTTCAGCTGATGTTAGTTACCATTTTGGTGGTTTTAAAAAAATCTTTTAAAAGGATTGAAAAATTTATATATTAGCTCCCTTCAGCCTTGTGCTGGGAAATCAAAAATCATTATATAATGCCTAGTGGATAAATATTACCAAGACAAAAATATATCTGGAGTCTATTAAGTGTTTAATCAATTTAAAGTGTAATAAGTGACTGTATGCTGGGAGGAAAAATACAAGGGAAAACCAAAAGTTAAAGCAAAGGTACTCATTGATTTTACACTGACTTACAGATTATGAGGTTATGCACTTGCAATTAGTACAAAAGACATTTTGGGGTGTTAAACCAATGTAAACACAGAGATCCTGAAAAATACTCTGTGGAAAACTTAAACAATCCTTGTAGGTCTGATGCCTGAAGTTGCTGAACACAGGATAGTCTCTACTATATACATTTAACTAGGTATATTTTATAACCTTTTTATCCTTTAAAAAATTTGAATTCCATGTTCTTTGATATGGGGCAAGGAAATCAATACATGAAAAGGTGGTTATTTAAATTTAAACATGTTTCCATTTTTCTTGAAAAGGATTTTATGTATTAGACATTGAGGTAACAAAACTATAAAAGTATGTTCCCTTTTAAAGGCACATCTCGTGCTTTCAGTCTGATCATCCGCTGCTTCAGATCGCGACAGTGATCAGAACATACTGCCTCAAGATATTTTTATTTTTTTGGTATCCTCTCAGTTCAGATGATCTCAGTTTGATTTGTCATTATTGACTCTACGAAGAGTGTGTGACTGAGGGAAACAGGATATCTTAGGGCTGGCCTTAGGCACTAAAAAGTGAGCAGCTACTTGAGTCAGAAGGCTGATGAGAGCAGCAAAAGGCCTTTTGTGCCAATGCCCATGGAAACAAGGAGCAGTAGTTAATGTAAAAATGTTTACCCCAAATACCCCATCTGCTATTGCTAGTGAGAAAGGATTGAGAAGGAATTAGGGACTGAGATGGAAGGAATGAAAAAGACAACTAACCACAGCTTTCTGTAAACCCTTTTGTCTCAAAAAAATTGTCATGCTGTTGTCCTACAGACTGTTGCCCTCATCCTTAGGCAAGGCTTTTTTTCTGGCTACACTGTCTGAGACAGCTTTCAAGCTTAGAAAACTACAAACAAGATTTTAAAGCCCTGTAAAAGCTGTCATTAGAATTTGCATCTGCAGTAGTAAGAGAAGGCTGACTTGTTTTGGTTTGTTGGTTTGGTTTAGGTTTGTTGTTTTTTTGTTTTTGTGGTGGTGGTATGATAGGGCTTAGGTTTAATTGTTTTTTTTTTTTTCCCCTCAAATGCAAGTAGATTGCATTTCCTTTTAGTTTTTAATGTGAATAATACTGCTTTGAAAACAATTTCCTTAAACAAAGTCTGCTGTGTCTCCAAATATGTTATATGTAACAGTAGTGATATTCAAACTGCAGGAGACTACAAAGGTGTTCTGAATTGTTTCTAGAAACCAGGCCCAGGCACCCAAAGCACATGTGAAATGTCTGGGTGACAGAATGGGGCTCTGCAGAGAATGCACTCCCTCACACAAAAAAACCCTGTGCACGGCTGATGGAAAAAATAAAGTATGTGAAATTGTACAGGAGATTGCCAAGATACCTGAGATCAGCACAGAGGAAGGACGACTTAACAGCAGAATAAATGTTGCTGTCTTTTACTTTAGTAGTTTTGACAGTCTGTGTTACAGGCTGTGTCAAAGACAGCCTGTGGGGGAAGAAATCAACTTCAGGAAGGTCACAAAGTTAACCTGCACACAACCCCGATTTAGCACAGTGGCACTCATCAAAGCACACAGAATGCTACTACAGCACACAGAACTTTCCTGGGCATCAGGAGATATCTGGCATTTTTTTATTTCCTACAGGTCCCTGTGTTTTGATGTCAAGGAGGGCTTCTGCAGAAGCTGGTTTACCATGCTGGCAGACCATGGGAAATGATGAGGAGAGTTATTTATCTCCTCTAACCCATTTGCTGGAAATCACTGCCCAAATGTTTGTAGTAAAAACGTCAGGGTAATGAAATGCTTAATAACAAAACTTTTTCTGAGTTTACCATTAAAAAGAAAAGAAAATTACAAATCCAAAAAGATACATGTTAGAATGAAGAATAAAAAACTGCATTGAATCCTATCTTTTGTTTTCCCCAGACAAAACAGACTTAAATGATTATTTTGAAATTCAAACTTCATAGGCTGCATTTTAGTTATTTGTGATTTTTTTTCACTCAGAGAAAATAATGGCAATAATAATACGAGAAAATTTCTATTTTCCTATAATTACTTTCACTTTAAAGTAATAACCAATACATCACATAATAGAAAATGTGAAATTTAATTTAATTTTGAATAGTCTGACTTCCTATTCGTAAGCAGCTTTGCAGAAAAGCTCAGTTTATGACCTATGGTTTTTTCATAATTTATCACCCTGGAAGCTTTAGTTTTTCTCACCAGGAATAAATCTATGATGAAAGTTTGGGGGTAAGAGATTTGATTATATTAACAGGATAAAAGTAATGTACACAAGCTTTCAGGATGTAGTTATACTACTTATCCCTTCCTTTGATTTTCACCAGATGCTGGATTTGAGACACTTTCAATAATTGACAGGAACATTCTGTAGAAAACAGAAGAAAAGTTGTAAGATCTTAAGTCCATGCAAAGTAGTCTAAAATGCAGAGCACTCAGTGGGGCAATAGCAAGCTCAGGAGCCTTAAGACATATAACATAAGTATATTAGGACTCTTGTTGCAACAGAACACAAGATGAACAGCACACACTCTGAAACCTTCAAGGTAAAAAGAGAGAAGTTTATTTCTCTACCTCAATATACATAGAATTCCAAAAGTGACCCTGGATTGGAGGATGAAATTGCCGCCTCTCCAATGACACTGGTCAAACCAACAGTCCATCCAATTTCTCCTCCTCCAGAAAGGAATGCAAAACAATCATTATTTACATGAAAAGTGCATGAGAACTCCATCACAAAAATGTAAACATCAGAAGGCTTAGAAGAATTTGGAAGAACAGGGTGACATCTCACCCTTTTTCTGTTTAAAAAAAAAAAAAAGAAAAAATGATCAATGTTAAAAGGAAAAATGGACAATGTTCAGTGCTCACTCATGGAGGAAGCATTGGAGTAATCACTCACATCGTCTGCATCTGAGTGATCACTCAATGATTCATTCACTTGATGACTTTCAGTTTGGTCAGAGTTTCCGTTTGGCCTGTTGGCCAGATTCTGCCTCTGCGGTTGCAGGTCAGGATGAGCACATCTCGAAGGTACCCAGTGTACCCCAGGATCTGTGAATACCCACGCCTTGAAGCAATAAGGTCATAGAGACCTTCCCACTGTTTTGTGACTAAATTCCTCACCCGAACCTTTGCTCAAGGCTGATGCATCTCATCCAAAGCCCGCAATGAAAGGTGATGATTGAAAATGACAGGATTATTAGAATTCTGCGGCAAGCAAGATGATTGATGGTATACAAAGATTTTGCCAACCAACTGTGCGGGGTTTCACCCTGCATTCCCTGTTTTTGTTTTTGAATAACCCACTTCAGAGTCCCATGAGCGCCTTCTACAATAGCTTGACCAGTGAGAATGAGGGATACTAAACCTGTGTGACACACCCCACAACTGCAGGAACTGCTGCATCTTCTGCAATATGTAAGTAGGATTATTGTCGGTTTTCACAGCAGAAGGTATGCCCAGAACGGCAAAGGCCTGTCTCCAGTGGGCGAGGACATCGTGGGCCTTTTCTCCAGTGTGAGCAGAAGCCCACATCACAGAGGAGAACGTATCCACAGAGACATGCACATCCTCTAGCCAGCCAAACTCGGCAATCTGGGTGACATCGGTCTGCCAAAGCTCCAAGGCACTAAGGCCTCTGGGGCTTACCCCGGCTGGCAAAGGCCCAGCAAGCGTATGACAGCTGCCACACGACTTTACAATGCCACGAGCCTCAGCTGGCGTCAGCTGAAACTGCTTCTGCAAGGTAAGTGCATTCTGAAGGAAAAACCCATGCGATGCCTTGGCCCGCCAAGCCTGCGTCAGGCTGAGGCGCTGCCCACACTGGGTCAGCCCACACGCTACCTTCCACTCACTACAAACCCTGGCATGACTCCTTACACGCAGAACGTAGTACAGATGAACTTGGGCTGGCAATCACCACGTCGTGGTGGGAAGGAGGGGGGTAGAGCTGCAAGACCTCACCCAGGGCTCTCCTACACAAGGAGGCCACCAGATGTCGCAACAGGACACAAGATGAACAGCGCGCGCTCTGTGACCTTAAAGGCAAGAAGAATGACGTTTATTTCTTGACCTCAATAGACATAGAATTCCAAAAGTGGCCCTGGATTGGAGGATGAAATTGCCACCTCTCCAACGACACTGGTCAAACCAACAGACCACCCAAGTTCTCCTTGTCCTCCTGCAGAAGGAACGCAAAACAATCATTATTGACATGAAAAGAGAGTGAGAACTCCGTTACAAAAATGTAAACATCAGAAGGCTTAGAAGAACTTAGAAGAACAGGTCAACAGGCTCTGCTTTTCACTCAAATAAAATCCATATCCAGTGGAGCAGTTCCTGTCTTCTGAACAGTTCACAAAGGCACTGTGATGCCCTCTGCTGTTTCCAAGAAAACCCTTGCTCCTGCAAACAAGAATTCTCTTTGATCTTTGTGGAATGTGGATTTATCCAGTGTCCCTTAACAAAAGAAAATGTTGAAGATCAAAAAGGATGGAAAAAAAACAAGTTGCTATTTATAATTCAAAATTATAAGGTCTTTATAATGCCATGCATGGAGATAGTAGAAATGAAAGGAACATACATGAGAAAAGAAAGGATTTCAATTATGTAAGCTTATATGAGGTGTTCAGATGACACTAATCATAAACAAAATAAGGCATTACAATAAAAACAAAAATTATGCCAAAAGTTTTGCATTTTGGAGCGATCTCATATGTTCAGAAAAATTTCAGCCCTAGTAGCTGAATTCTTGAGAGTGTATTTCTATTGTGATAGAAAACAATTATCAGCTTAGGGTTATTAACATAGTAAAAAACGCCACAACTTAAGCACCTCATTATCGGAAGTATTACACTTAGAGGGAGGAGATAGGAGATTGCATACTCTAAAAAACAAAGTCTTTCATGATGACAGTGTGGCTACCAGACCCATTGTCTTAAGAGACACGTCAGATCTGTTGTCCATGCGCTCCAAAGGTGGTTCACACATGTGCAACAGAATTTATCTACTTGGAATGTGATAATTGATATTCCTGTAAGTCAGAAATAGCTCTGTAAGGTCTGTGTAGGTCTGCGGTAGCACTTCCAAGAAACTTGGAGCCTGAGGAATTTTTGATAGAGAATATCAGTTTATCAGATACGTATCAAATATATAAGTCCTGCCAATAGATCCACAGTTTCCCAAGCTCACTTCACTAGTACTACTTACTGCAAGTGCAAGTATTTCCACTTGGCCAAAAAAAAAATTTAAAAATAGCAGATGAAAACAACTCTACAAAACCAGCATGTGCAGACATGTTAAATGAGAAGTGTGAGAAATAAGAAAGATTTTTTCCAAGCATTACATTGGGGTAGATTGGCCCCCTGGTATGATCTCTCTTTTGCTCTTTTTCTCTTTCACCCACATAGTCAGTAGTAAAAATATCTTGGTTTTACATGGCAAATAATTCCATTTTCATTCCTAAAATATCTTACACTATTCTCTGCATTGTTTCTGCAGTTTTCTGAGTTTATAAAGGTGCTATGAAACATTATGTACAGTTTCATTCACTGCTAGAGTGCACATTCAGCCATGACTTAGATATGTTAAGGAAACTATAGAAGTTACTTATCTAAGACCCTCTAATTTAGGCTGATATGTTGGCTGCTTATTAAAGTGTTTTTGAGAAGATATTTTCGACCAGTAAACTATCTTCCAAAAAAAATAAAACTGGCTTTACTTTAAAACATTTTAACCCGCCCCCTTGCCAAAATTTGAGGCATTCAATATAGAAAACACAAAGACTACACTTAGACATGAAAATTGTTCTGGTTTCTTTTTCCTTTAATCTGAAGTTTTCTTTGTGAAAACTGACATTTCATTTAAGTTCACCTTTTCCACAAGTGGCCACAACTTGTATGTCTTTCATTTTGCAGGGTCCTCATTTAATCTCGGGGTCTGTAATTTGCCTCAGGGTCTGAGCCATTGCAGGAGCTGCTGCCAGTAGTACAATGCTCTGGCAATATAAGATACTATGAAGATAATATGAAGTGTCCAAAGGTTACCAGTTATGCTAGGTCTAATTATGCCACTAGCAGCTGTGTAAATTTATCCCAATAATCACAGGTATGTTGAATCACCATGAAAGTTGGTCCTGTATATTCCAGGTATATATGCAGATGTCTTGCAGCAGTATTTAATGGAAAACAGGTAAATCAATGCAGGCTTTTTCAGAAAGACATAACAAGGCAAAGCACTATAGGATATGTGTATATCCCACCTGCAGGCTTCCTAAACTAAGCAGTGTAGCAATGTCATATATGAGCCTGTGATTGCCTCTAGGCTAAACAATGTAAACACACTCTGCATGTAAAAGAGGAATGATGCCCAGAGTTGTGAAAATTAATTAGTTAATATTACTAATTTTATTTTTTTCTAGTTTATAATATCTGCATTCACATGCTTTAGCAACGAATTTGAAGGAAAAACATGTTAAGAAATCAAAAATTCAATGTATAACGCAGCAGTGCAGGAAATCTGCCCTGGGCAATATTGAAGTAATATGATTAAACAAATCATTGCAATAGGGGTTCATTAAGTGAACACTGAACACTGAATGAGACAAGGAAAAATGGTATGTAATTATGAAATTAAATCTTGTATTGGTGTGTGTTTACACATGGATGCTATTACTCTTTCTGCAACTGTTGCCAGCTATTGTCTGCCATGACCATCTCTAACAGCATTATTTTTAGTTCCTTTGGAGGACAAAATGCTATTCTACAATGTACATTGAAAGTTATTTTTCACAGAATAAAAAGATAATTGTGAAGGAATATTTCTCGTATGCTTTTCCCATTTTGTAATAATAAAGTATTTTTATATTTATATTTGAAAAACAAGTGCCCACTAATGGCAGTGGGAGAGTTCTTGGAGATGACCACAAGATTGGACTGTCAGGGATCACTGAAGACCTAGGCATACTAAAAATGATTTTTGCTTTACCTCTGCCTCTACAATTCTGCCCTACAATTGTGCAAACCACAAGTTTGGTAACCTCAGAAATACTACCCAGCTCTAAAAGTTCTGCAGAGATTTTTACTGCTGCCAAATTTGATTTCAGGAACTACCACATCACCTGTGCGACTTGTTTGGATGTTTTTAGCTTCTGACAACCAGGCCAGATTTACATTAGAAATTCTTGTGTAGATGTGATGAATACTTATTAATTCCAAGAACTAAAAATTAGGACCACTAGACATTTAAACCAAGGGCTGAATTGAGAAAGATTGTTCCCTCTTCACTGTGAAGAATATCCATGCCCTAGGAGTGGCAGTAAGAAGTATAAAATTCCTTTGACTTCTGTCACAGACATCTTTTATGAAAAATCCTTTCCTTAGGATTTTTTCTCCTGAGAAGATGAGAGGCCTCAGGAACAAAATGTAAACAATGATTATCTGCTGCTGTGGAATGCAACAGGTGCATCTGTGATTGGTCTCATGTGGTTGTTTCTAATTAATGGCCAATCACAGCCCAGCTGTCCAGATTGACTCAGCCAGTCACAAGCCTTTGTTATTAATATTTTCTATTCTTAGCTAGCCTTCTAATGAAATCCTTTCTTCTATTCTTTCAGTACAGTTTTAATATAATATATATATAATAAAATAATAAATCAAGCCTTCTGAAACGTGGAGTCAACATTCTTGTCTCTTCCCTCATCCTAAGACCCCTGCAAGCTCCATCACAGGCCTCCATCTTCTCTCAAGCAATTTTTTCCCCTCTGAAAACAAGCCCATACTCTAACCAGATAGTGATATAAGATTGACCTATAAATCTATTAAACTAAGTGTCACTCAGGATTATCTGAAGGCTATGTAGGAACTTTCATCAAGAGATACTTTTTTTCCCCCTCCCTTTTATTTGGTTCATAATGAAAAATCTTTCTTTAAAGGGTGAAGTTAATTAGATTCAAGACCCCTTTTTTTAGTCTGCTCTGGAAATAGTGCTAGCTTTTCACAATCTGGAGAGAGCTATTTTATATTCAGCACTGTAATAAAATAAATGAAGTTACAAATAAAACCTTATCACTTCACTGATCCAGATTTTTATTTGTAAGGTTTGGTATAGCCAATTTCTGAACAATTTGATCTAAACTGTCACCAGTGATCAATACTTTCTGAATCTTGGTTTTATCTTCTGTGACCAGTAAAGATGCTGCAACAAAGGAAATATACAAGGGACATTTTTTGTTGATTGGATGGTCTATTTATATTTTGGCAAGATTATAACAAGTAGCATATGAACCAGAGAACAGAAACCTGCTTTTCCTGCTTTTCTGTCAGCCAGTATTTATTGTTAAAACATAATTTTGTTATTTCTGTATCACCGATGCAAAATTCAACTTAGATCAGATTCTCCAAATTTTTACAATGTAACTCGGAGACAAATTCTTTCAGATAGATGGCACAGATACAAAACTTGTAAGATTTCAGAATGAGAGTATCAGGACTACTATTACTTTTGTTGCTTGTGAGCATTGCAGGTGCTGCAGCTTTGAATTATGAGTTGTTTTGCTATTGGTTGAAATATTGACAGACCTGTAACTTGCTGCTGACTATTTGATTGATCAAGTTCTCCTTTTGGACCATTTATAATGATTAAAAGGAAAGTCCTATCAAAATAGTACGCCTGAAATGGCACGTATTTATATTTGAATTTTTTCTCTGCTCTCCAAGGGCATCAGTTTACTGAAGAGATAAAGGCAACATGGAGCTACCCTGCCAAAAAGTGCAGACTTACTTTTCTACTATCTACAATTTTTCTACTATCTACTATAGATTTTCAAATTCTAGTATTCAATGTTACTGACAGCATAAAGAGACTTTAATTTAAAATATTACTTTAAATACCTGCAAGCTTTGCTTTGCTGAAATATTTTTTTTTCTTTCTTGGAGGAAAGATGAACATCAAACTGTGTCACCCAGCAGTATTTTTGTTAGTTTTGCCTTTCAAGAAGTAGTGTTTTCATTCAAGTATTTTAACAGTGTCTAGGAAAGAACATGCAGGAAACCCCACTTAAATTTGTGGAATATGTATGCACAGCATAAAAGGAATACAAACTGGGTACTAATATATTTAGAAACCCATTCCTTCTACAATGTTTGTTTCCTATAGGACATTGTAAATAATGGCTAGCTCAGCCAAATGTGCAGAGGTCCGAAGGGAAGTTTTACATTCAGATATATACTTTGCTGCTTATTTAAGACACATAATTACTGACTTAATATACTTGACTGAAGGATTTTGGGTCATTCTCACAGAATGGACTTGCACTGATTTCAAACTGATTCTACAAGCAGTGCAGCGCCCTCATCTGTAGTCCTTAGAGATTTGACAGCCTTCCATAATTTGTGGGAAGATCTTTGGTGTTGCTCTGTACTTCTGCCAGCCATGCAGAGAGCTACACTGTTTAAAGCAAGAAATACAAGAAATTAATTTTGCTTTTATTTTCTTTGTGTGCTCTCCCTAAGTAGGCTTCAACTTTTAGGTGGCTTTGTTATTCAGGAAAAAATCTTGAAGAGTTATGCTCCAATGTTAGGCTGCATTTTAAAATTATATGCCACCAATATGTTTGGTTATTTAGGATGTGATCATCAAATAACTGAATCTGGAAGGGACCTCTGGAGAAACTCTGGTTCAAGCCCTCTACGCAAGCAGCACCACCCAAAGACATGTGCCAATACCACAGAGAACTTTTTAGTGTCTTCAAGGATGGAGATTCCACCGTCTGGGAAATCTGTGCCAGTGCTGCACTCACCCTCACAGTGGAAAAGTTACCAGTTCAGAGGGACACCCCTGTGTTCCAGTGAGTATCCATCCCCTCTGGTCCTGTTGCTGGGCACCACTGAAGAAAGCCTGGCTCCCCGCTTTTCACTTAAGTTCCTCCTGAGCACCCCCCCTTCTCTGAGCTGAACAGTCCTAACTCTCAGCCTGTCCTCTTCAGAGAAATGCTCCAGTCCCTTCATTAGGTTTGTATCCTTTCACTGGCCTCCCTCCAGTTGTCCAGAATGCATGGGGAACCCAGCACTGGACACAGCACTCTAGATGCAGCCTCACCAGCGCTGAGTAGATGGGATAGACCACCTCCCTCACCCTGCTGGCAAGACAACTCCTTTTGCAGCCCAAGACACAATTAGCCTTGTTTAGTGCAAGGACACGTTGCTGACTCATGCCATCACTCATGTACACCCCATTAATATCACAATGAGAAATTTCTTAAAGCGAAAAGAAGAAAATTAAAGACTTTTCTAGGGTATTGATTTGCACTGTTTCTGTTGAGAAATGGCATGCAAAACCAGCATGAAAGCAACTTAGAAACTCTCATTTTATGTGAACTTTCTCAGCTAATAAAACTTGCTGTTATATTTGCAACTTGCAGTTTGTGAGAAAACTACTAAGTAGAATTTTGGAGTTGTTGCAAAAAACCAGTCACTTTTGTGAATAATAATACTTGCAAATAGTTATTTAGGATTTTCTTTCACACTTCTTATCAAAAACTTCCTTACTTGGATAGTCATCATTACTCTGAAATGAAAATTTATTCTTTCCGTCAATTAATGAATTGGCAGAAAATATGGTCCAGTCCACATTACACATGACATCAATTGAGGGAAAAAAAAAATAGATACAACTCTTCCTTCCTTTTACATTTTATACTTATTGACAATAATACTGAAATCTCACTGGGAGATGTCTGTAAGTCTGAGCCATGCATCCTGCTTTTCAGTCTTTCCCACTCCTATCTCATCCCTGGAGCAGCAAGTGGGTTTGTGTCCAAACTTTGTGCTTGTAATGAAGACAGGATTACTGTGACAGCTCCTCATGCACTCCAAACTGAAAAAAAAATGTTGATAAATTAGTCTTCAAAACCGATCTCAGGCAGACAGCACATTCCTTCTCACATGTGATGTCAAAATTGCGGGCACACCTTGATATGCAAGGTGGTGGGTCTGCAAGCCTCATCAGTTCACCTCCAGCCCTTCTCAAGAATTTTTGTTTGCACCCTGAAGTGCAGCTCTGTGCTCCACCAGTCCCTGCTCCACCACACATCAGTGCTCCTGCAGCACTCAAAGAGCAAGAGTTGCTTCTACAGGGGAAAACTCTCTGATCTTTATCTATGGGGTGGTAGCTAAGGGGCCAAGCAGCAATGTTCAAGCCAACAAGAGGTTAAAATTTCAAGGAGTAAGGGACCAAAACTTTAATAAATCTCTTACAGCAAAGCTAAGCTGTTATATTTTAGAACTTTTTACACAAAAGTAAAACTGAGCATTAAAAAAAAACATATAAAAATTGTTAATACTAGTGATTCGAACTGTATCTTTTATTAGCGCTGGTGATTTTCAATAGCTCTGGCACCCACAATTTCAAAAGTAAGATAAATATTTATTGTATAGAATTACTTTAGAGTAAAGCCATACATTCTTGTAGTGAGTTGACTTTCTGGAAACCTCCAATTAACAAATCATGAGCGTGAACATGTGGAAAGAAAACCAAGTAAATAAAAAAAGTAAATGTTACGACAGTGCTTTTAAATTCAGGATTTTATTCTTCATCCTAATAGCCTCAATCTCTCAGGTCAGATTAAATTTTCCTTTATGTACTGTGATGGTGTTTCCTGATCAAAAGTGGATACAGAAAACTGTTTCTGTCCCAACTTATCTGCATCAGACAAAATGCTTTCTTACAAAGGGCTTGTGTGATATATTTGAATGGAAAGATTTTAATTTCTCATCCATAAGTGCTCAGCAGACTCTTTCTGTTGTTCTTCTTTGTGACAATGTGCCACGCACATTTTCCATAGAAAATCAAAATTCAATAATGATTCCATAATTAGCAACATTTAAAAACATGGAATAATGAAAACCATAAAATTTTATTTTATTATTCTAACTTTTGAAAAAGAAACTGATGTGTGTATGTATTTGTTTTACACCTTAATATGCAAGCAGACATGCATCTACATGTTTTTGTGTGTAGGTAGCTTTATACTTGCATAGGTTTATGTACCAAGAAAGAGAACGATGACTAATTTTTAAAAAGTTTTTAATACTTTGCCGCTACATTCCAGCAGTTTCAGTGCTTTGGTGGCGTCTTAGTGACAGTACTGCCATGCAAATGGAAAGATTTTGTTTTGGTTGGTTGCTGCTGTGGTGTTGGGTTTAATCATGGCTTCACATTCCAACAGCCTTTCCCACCTCAGGACAATTCAAAGCAGGAACATTTAGTTCTCTTGATAATTTTTAAGCATAAGACCCTTTTCACTGGAGATGAGGCTAATCATTACTTTCAGGAGTTCCTCAGGTTTTGAAAATCCGTTCTTTGCAATATAAGATCTGTTTCAGTTAATCCTGAGTAAAGTTTTCATGTTCATTATGAGTTTCTCCATGGACTCCATTAAATTAGTATTTCACTGCCTCACAAACTTGAAAGACCATATTCTCACACTATTTATTTGACAAGTGTTTTCATGTTTTGAGGACAAATTTAAGGCATAGTTTAAGGAATTCTCAAAAAATATGTTGGAGAAATATGCCAAATGGGTGCTATGATCCTATCATCTGGTCATTATTCAGTGTCTTAATCATTATTAAGTCCTCTGGTGAGTCATAATGGCCTGGATCCAGCAATCAATAAAATTATTCATGTGCTTAAAACTGTGCACAAGATGAAATACGTTGCCAGATCAAAGGGTCAATTTCCTTACCAATTTATGGACAGAATATTAGGGAAGTCAAGGAGAAATTAAAAGCTTCTTGAAAAGGTGCAATATGTGTGATACTGACTGTGGTATGGTATGGTAATTGATCCTGAATCATTAAGAGTAGGAAAATGTCACAGCCTAAATCCACTGTGGTAGTAGAACTGCTGCTTGAGATTTTTTTCTCTCTTCTATTGAGAAATAGAGGATTTTTTTTTCACTCCTATTCTATGAGCTCAGTGAACTCTGCTACAACTTCAGATATACGTATTACTCTTACACTCTGAAGGAACAATTAAACTTTATTATGCAACTTGTAATCCCCACATAAGTGGTATAAATCTCTTTTTTTTTTTTTTTTTTTTTTAGAAAGTTCAGGTAATTAAATTTGTAATAAAATAAAGGAATTAATTAATTGTGATTGTTGCAAGTTAGTGTCAGAGACTCATATGAATGGCACAGACATGAAAGGGAAGCCAAATTGCTGCAGAAAATAGAATACAGCAATTAATGTGGCTGCACTGTTCCTCCTACTGTTGTTGGGAAAACTTCAGAATGTAGAAAAATAAGTCCTCTAACAACTGTTCCAGACTTGCCAACTTCACTATCATACGGATGTTTTTCCTGTGCTCAAAACAATGAGATATTGCCAGGATTTTCTTTTTAATTCTTATAAAGTTCAGCTGAAACCTATTTGAATCTCATCAATTTTGATGTAAAATAATATATGCATTACAACATTATCACAGTCTTTAGTGGAGAAAGCAAAACGTGGCTGGTTTAGACTATAGAAATGAATGCACAAAAAATTAGTGAGCAAAAGGTAGTACAAGATACAAGACATCAGGAAAAAAAAGAAAAATAGCAAAACCTGAGAAAGATACACAAACATGTGGAGGCGTTTTTTTGCTTTTGGGGTTTTTTAAAATTTATATATTGTGGCTCTTTGTTAATATTTCCACCTAGTAATCAGATACATGTATGTTTAAAAGGCCTTCTAGAAATCATTTCAACCTATTGGTTTCCATTACATGGACCCAGAATTATGAAAAAAATGTACACATAATCAAACAAAATATATACACATATTTACAGAAGTTATATATTATATATGCTTTCAGAAAAGGAAATTCATGTTTAGCAGACATATACATCCAAGATAAATAATGTGATCTCATTGCTCAATACTGTTGAAAATGGTGACATCATTTTCATAACCAGAACAGAGCAAATACTAACCCATCATTGGGAAAGACCATAATTTTATGCATGATAGTATAGGTTGCAAGAAAATATTGTACTGAATTACATATCTGAAAACACATGCCAGAGGTGATATGCTTTATGTTACTAAAAGGAATCTTCTTTTTCTCCCATTAGATGTTTTTCATCATTCACAGGATGGTAATAATCTTGGCGCAGCTGGTAAACAATTCACAGCTTTCAAGTAGTGCAAAGCACTCATAAAATTATATACTGTGCCCTTTTTTTAAAATAAGCAAATGTCCTTTATTAATTTAGTTCCTTTTTCTTTAAATGTAAATATATAAAACTGGATATGGTTGCAAAAGAGCATGGTTTTAGGAGACTTTAAATATCTCTGTCTCTTTCTGACTTCTGAAAATTGCATTATTATTTTGAATGTATGATCCTAAGCATCTGACTCTGGAAATCTGTGCTTAAATTAAATAAATAAGATTTAGTATGTGTTACGCTTGAATTCCAAATTATTATTTTGTGTGAATAAAATGGTGTCTTATAATGTATCTGTCCTTTACAAAGGTGCTTCCAAGCTTTAGTATTTCATATCTCCTGTTAGAATAAGCATGTACAAATTTTTGCACAACAGTCTGTGAATTGTGGCATTCACACAATTCTGATAAAGTCTGATAAAGTCTGATAAACTGCTGATAAAGTCTCACTGAGCTGACGAAGAGATGTCACTTTATGTCAGTGGGCTTTTAAATTGTCAAATTCTTAAGCATATGATGTTTAAAAATCAACCTATGCTGAAGTCAAACTGGAAATGTATCAACTAAGTTTTCAGGCAGAAACAAAAGTCTTAAACAGATCAACATATTTCTCTTTTTCAGGAGATTTGTCTATTGTTTTCTCTCTTTCTCAGCAGTACCCAACCTCTGATTTAGAAAGTTTCTAAAAATTTTGAGGCAGATGTAGAAATTAATGCTACTTTCCTGACCACAAATTTTCTGAGTCTTTTTGAATTCAATCCACTGGGAATTTCTTTTCATGAAAAAGGGAGAATTTTTAGGAAAATTATTTGAGGTATGCAACAGCATTCCTGATAAAAAAAAAGAAAGAAAGGACAACGAGAGAAACTGAAGAATAACAAGTAGACTTTGTGGTCAGAAATTGTCTTTGCTACTTGATTAGTTAATTCCTGAAGATTTCTGAAGTGTGAATGACCCAGAATTAGATTGTTGCACCAATTTAAAGTGTCCCAGACTTTGTCCACACAGTACTGAAAGTGAAGCAACATAAAACAAACCCAAAATTCTAAAAACTCTGCAGAATAACAAAGCAGTCTTTATTAACTCAAAGTGGTGACCTCTCTTCTGCCCATCATCATGTTCTATCTGGTACTGGAGACCTGACTTCTTATCCATCAGCATCTAATTCTTTGCTTTGCCTGTGTGCCCCTAATGGCTTATGTCTGTACCATGGAGTAACTGCAGGCTTCCAGGAGAAGCTTGAGCTCCTGTTTTACCTTCTCCTCCTCCTTGTTTTGGTATTTTGCCTTTATTTTCTGTCCACAAAACCATGACATTAGCTTCTTCCAAAATACCATGCAGTTGCATGGCTGTCCAGCCTCAGTTATCTGATGCTAAAATTCTCTTTCAAATTCTTTCCTGGGTACTAAAATATCTCTGTCTACTCTATGTTCACAGTGTCTTGCTTCAGGGATTCACTGTTCTACTATGCAGAGATATACCAGCCTAGCAACCACCTTCAAAATATGCTCAAAATGCTGCTTCAGAAAACTCCTAATAGGTAAAAAGATTCCACATGACAGCCTTTCCTGGAGGGCTTCTTCAGTTCTCCATGCTTTTTTTTTTTGTCCCTACACTTTCATGCCCTAGCATCTGCCCACTCCACTAATCACACATACACCAATGGGCCACAGTTTTTTTGTTCTGCCTTATGCTCATGATTTACTGTCAGACCTGACTTCCTTAGACCTTTCTGAGACTGTCTCCAGGGAGGATTACCTCTGCTTCTGCCCTTCATTTTCACTTTCCCACTGTCTTCTTAGGCTGAGAATACTCCTCTCCTGGGAAAGGCCAGAGATAACAACCCATAGATGAAGTCACATTGGCATATAGCCTCCACACTTAGAGGTACATGTATTAGAGCTGAGTCCTTCTTACAGAAATTATACCCCTCTTTAAAATGCCAAAAGAAATTTACTGCTCTCTGCTATTAATATGTGAAGTACAAGCAAACAGGCATTTGGCTAAGATTCAGATTGATAATCCAGTCCATATATCATCACACCAGTCTGTCTGCTCCATTAGGATTTTACTAAATCTCACAAAAGTTTGACAGACTAGCAAATCCACGTGACTGTACAAGATGTAATTAGTCATAAAGCTCACAATTAAAATGCTTTCATACAGGTGTCTTCTGATGAGTCAGGTAAATTCATCTGGGACATAGACCTACCAGGAGTGATTTAAAGACAACTTCATTGTTCTTTGGCATTCTGGAAATTGTCTGACACAGAGCTTAAGAGCCCACACAAAATTAAAACACATCCACAGGTCTTCTGCTGGCTTTGGACAAAGATGGATTGCTGTGACAAAGGTAGGGAACATAAAATCGGTTTTGCTCGCCCATAGAGTAAAATGAAGAATGAAGAATACTGCTTTAGGACAGAGATGATATACATTAAACAAAAGGAAGGATCACTGTCTGTTGCTGCAAAGTTCCAGGACTCACATCCAAATGAGATTTCTGCATGTAGATCTATAAAATACTAGTCTGTGAATGAAGATAAGACATCTCACTCAATGTAAGAACACATATGACTACACAAACCTGCAGATATGCAACTACAAAACATATGAGTTATGTGTTGTGAGTTATGTGTTGATATGTACTTACAAACGTATGTACTCATACAGATAGATACACATATGCACACACACACACACATTTCTGCTCATTGCGGATGTATTATTTCATTACTTCAAGGAATACAATTCATCTAGTAGTTTTGAATTAATCTATTAATTTTTAGAAGTTTTTGCTCTGTGATGCACTTGCAGATCTCTTTGGCACTGTTCGTGGACAGTGTGCTTGCTTAGAGCCTATAAATTCTAAGTGAAGGCATTTTTACTTTCTTTCTCCCTCTGAATCAGCATTAACATCACAAAGTTCAATGTTCAGCAAGACCAAGAGCAAGGTCCTGCACCTGGGTCAAGGTAATCCTCAATTTCAATACAGTCTGGAGGATGTACAGATTAAGAGCAGTCCTGCAGGCATCTGGGATCTGGGAGCTGAGAATCTGGTCCTAATGTGCACTTGCAGCATAGGAAGCATTGAAGCCAAGGTTGATTGAGTGGTTTTCCCATGTACTTTGCCCTCGTGCACCTCTCAGAGTACTGTGTTTAGTTCTGGGATCCCCAACACAGGAACAATGGGTCTGGAGAAGAGCAATTTAAATGACCAGAGGGCTGGAGCACCCTGCCTATGGAGACAGACTGAAGGAGTTGGGATTGCTCAACCTGCAAAAGCGAAAGCTGTGTGAAGACTTTACTATAGCTTTCCTTATATGGCCTTACTGCTATAGTATTTAAGGGGGATTATAACAGAAATAGAGTTCTTTACCTGATCTGTAATAACAAGACAAGAGGGACTGGTTTTAAAATAAAAGAGCTCTTATGAAAGGAATGGTGAGACACTGGAACAAGTTCAAAGAAGCTGTGGATACCTGATAATTTGCAGTGTCCAAAGTCAGGTTAGACAAGGCTTTAAGCAATATGATCTAGTGAAAAATGTAAACACGTGGATTATGTGATCTTTAAGGGCTCATTTGCATCAAAATAATTTTACAGGGATTTTTATTTTAAAAAAATAATTATCAGATACCAAGAAAAATGGGCTTTCATTTTAAACCTGAAAACATATCTAATGTCTTTGATATGTGACTTCCATGTTTTTGACCATTTTCGGTGGTCTGTTGATGTACTGTTGTCCATGCCTTCTTTTTCTCATCTCTCATTATTTCTATATTTTCTTTGGCAATATGTGAAAGAAAATGTGAAAACCTATACACCTTGCCTAATTTCTTAGTCACTGTAGAAAAGACTAAAGAATGTGAAAGTAGGAGACTACATCTGTGCTACAGAGTAAGCTCTTTCTATACACGTTGTTGACCTGAAGCAGGGTTTTTCATAAGAGATGGGAGATATTTCCTTTTTAAGAAAACCTTTTGTAATCCTTCTGTCTCCAAAAAGCTTCTGGCAGAACTATGTGGATATATACAGAGCAATAGCTATGCTTGGATTAGACAATTAGTGACTTGAGCTAGCTTCTTTTAATTTAGTTCTTGTACCGTTACACTACAATGTGAACAAAGACTCACGGGTGGGATGCTAAAGCTTTGTCCAGGAAACAGGAGCCCACAGTACAGCCAATCTGCTCCATCTTGTCTGTGCAAGAGTTTCTGATGTGGTCAAGGGCTGCTTCACTGCCCAAATTGTTGCATAAAGGCCAAGTGCACATGGGAATTTTCGAGATCATTTGTGAGGTAGGAAAAGTGCACCATCACACAGAACTCTTGGTGGTTTGTTGATTTTTAAATTTTGGTTGTTTGGGTTTTGGTGTTTTAGGTTTGTTTTTTGTTGGGTTTTTTTTGTTTGTTTTTGTTGTTGTTGTTGTTGTTGTTTTGTTTGGTTTTTGGTTTTTTGTGGTTGTTTTGTTTTGTTTTGTTTTTTTGCTTGCTGTGTTCCATGTTTTGGGAGAATTTTTCCTTTTCTTTTTTATACTGCAGTTGCTAATCTTAGTAAGAATAAAATGGATATTGGATACAAGACAACTTTAAAGCAATATATCCCTGTAGGTTAGCTGACACTGGCTTTTGTTCTTGGGAAAAACCTCACATAACTTTCTGAGGTTGAATTTATAGGAGGAACTATTCAAATATGTTTGAAATTTTGTTGTGCTCAACCCCTCTTCATTAATCTTTGCACCTTGATTTCCCTGAGAAGAACTATAAGTCATTATATTATATTGCTGCTATTCATGAAAGATACTTTACTTTCAGGTATATAATTCATCATAGAATGGTTCTTTATGCATACCTGTCTCTCCTGGACAAAAATAATTCAATACCATAAACAAACAGAGAAAATTGAGTGAAAAACAATTCTAGATTATTTACAGGGATTTTAAAGGACTATCATATGCCATCTTTAACTCAGAGAAATGTTCCTTCTCAACATTTTTTTTCTTACCACAGAAAACCATTCTTTAGTTCATTTTTGAAAATATACTTGTTTATCTTACTACTCAAAGATTAAAAATTCCCAAAAATGCCACAATGGAGCTGGGCTAGTTTTTGATCCAAGAAATGTGACACTAAATGGAAATGTTTGTTATTTTCCTTTGCAAAAGTCTTTCACTTGACACCGCCAGAGAAAAATTCGCTTTCTCTATAGACTACATGTGACTTGAGAAGTTTTTCTTTAATTCAAGAGCATTTTCAAACATTCTTCCTTGAAAATAGCTCTTGCACACGTATAGAACATGGAGTCTGCAAAAGACACCTTAAGAAAGGCTAACAGTGAGTGACAGACAATAGGTAGACCGTGGAAGCTTCCCTTCCTCACTCTGGTTAGTGATATGCAATCAACTCCATCAAGAAATAAGTAAACGTCATTACAAATACCAGTTTATTAATAATTATTACCCAGTTTATTAATTATGGGCAGTACTTCCCAATCATTGAAACATAAGTAAAGCCTGTACATGATTTGATCAGAGTGTTTAGAGGTGGTTGTTCAAGTGTCACGAATCACAGACACACTGCATATCTTGGGAGATAGTCAGTAGGGACTATTTATTTTAATCCTTCCTTTTGCACACAAATGTGCCCTCGGAGTTTCTCCTACTGATTCAATGATGCTAATTGACAACTTAAGATTTGCAGGTGCCATGCCTCTCTGCCTAATCCCCAAGCCATATCTGTGCCTCCTTGAAGCCATAAGCAGGCCAAGGACACTGTTTTAACAGTTTAAACAGCCTGTGGGAGTCTTTTATGTACACTAGTCTCTTCACAATACAACCTGCTCAAAACCTGATTTTCAATGACACCAAGACTGTCTTTGTCTTCTAGTGGACCAAACAATGTTCTTCCATTTGTGGAAGAAAAACGATGCTCTGTAAATCAGTCAAATATATTCAGAGTAAGAATTAAGTCTCATTGGCACTATGGTATCAAAACACATCATGATTTTCAGGATGTCATGACTTCTCATGCTTTTGCTAGACCTTAAAATAAAGACCAGAAAGGAGCTCATTTTGAAAACTATAATTTTCTGGGTTCTTTCATATTAAGCAAAAATATTAATGCTAATAAGAGTAGCTTAATCTTTGGTATATCTATGTCCAATTGAAGGTTCTCCACGCAGTTAAGCTATTTTTCTAAGGATAATTTATAAAATTCATGGTGAATTGATAGAGACTCTAGATCTTTTGCTCAAAAAGCAGAAGAAGAGGGGTGTTATTTTGGTTTGGTTTGGTTTGGTTTTTTGTCTACTTTTATTCAGAAACTCAGCTTTGAGGTGGGTAATATTAGGTTGCATAAATGTCACCCAGTGTTTTCTGGAAATGATGTGTCACAAAACCTTGCCATGTGGAGTACCCCCAAGGTATTGTTCTGTTACACTGTTTTGCTTCTGAGTGCTCTTCACTTGTGCCAAGTGTGTTCCTACTGCATCTAAAACTCAGTCATTCAAATTGTCCTAAATTCCTGAAAGGCAAAACATATTTTATTGAACCAAGAGCCATCAATTATTCAGGAAGTGTTATTTACCATCTACTTTCTATTGTCCCCATAAAAAATATTGTCATTGCTTTGGAATGTGTGAGAATATGTATTTGAGTCATTTGTAGTGTTATTCAGCTATCCAAATCCCATTAAAGTCAATGCCTATCATGCTGCTAAATGTCCACACAGTTTTGGGAAAAGTACAGTTGATTATCAACGCTCTTTCATGCAGACTTGGGATTTTTGGTGCTGAGAACACCATTAAAAAATTTAGGGATCTGTACAAGATCACCAAGTACCCAGATCACACCTGTCACAAGCTGGTTCTGAAAGCATATAGGTAATGGGTACTATGGGAGCAACAAACAGAGGCATGTTTTTCTTTGCTTTGAAAGAATGAAAGAGTCAACCACATTTTGTGCATTTTTTACCATGTCTTTATGGATTTACTATAAACTTCACAGAAATGCTGCCTGAAAAAGATATTTCACATACATGAGAGTAGGTGTGGTATTCACATTCTCTGAACAGAGAGAGAGAGAGAAGAGGAAACAATTCCTATCTCTACTTGCTGCACCTGTTGTTTGGCACATGTGGAATGTGTTATGGAGATTGTTTACCAGGAGTGATTTGTTAATTGGCCTCTGCTGGTGGTTGGTTGGCTAATTGGGTCTAAGCCATGTGATGACTGTTGGAGACAATCATGGGTTTTTCTTTAGTATCTCTTTAGAGAAGTATCTCTTTAGTATAGTATCACTTTAATATAGTATAGGATTAGCATAATATAGTATTGCTTAATAAAGCAATTGTTCAGCTTATTCAGTATGTTACTCCCTATGTTGGGATTGCCCTACATTGATAAGCAGGTAAGGTTTATTACTAGAGTTCTTCAGAAAGAGAAAAGCTCTCCAGAGAAAGAAAGGTGAAATGATTTGCTGAGAACTTCTTTGCCAATCTTTGACAGAGAAAGGATTAGTAAACAGTACATTCCAGCAGTCACTTGCTGTTCATTTCTCCAAGCTTGGCTATTCTTCATTTATAATTTAAAAAACAATATGGTCCAGCCCTATGGAGACTTACTGGTGAGTATGATGTTTTGTTTAGCAGCTTCAGTTTTCTCTCTCTGTGCACGTCTCTTTAATCTGGGACTATTCATCTGGGAATGAAACACTAAGGAGGAGCAGATATTAAAATGTATTGACTGTTTCAATACATTTGATGAACCACAAGATGTGGTCACCCAAAAGATAGTTTCTGTTTCTTAACAGAAGTGAGTATGTACTACTCCTTATATCAGCAATTTAGTCCCCAAAAAATTTAGTTGTTAATGGCAGTCTTCAAAAAACAAACAAAAAACCAAACCAAACAAAACAAAGCAATCAAAAAACCAAAAATACAAGTGCAGATGAATTTCTAGGTACCTTCCCTCCATCCCCTGCTTCATTTCAGAAGGCTAAATCATCAATGCTATGCTTAAACTATGATATAGTTAAAGAATATTAATCACAAAACCTGAAAAAAGAAATTAAATGGAAACTTCATAGGAATTGATTCTATGAAAATACTGCTTCACAGCAACTGTTTTGAAAATTAAAACATCTTTTTACCATTTTTCTATTTGCTATGTAGATGATTTCAGAAATTAGAGGAACATACTCGTAATTCACGATACTCAATATGTAAACTTTTCTGTGCACATACTTGTATATTCTTATAAGTAGATAAATGAAAGTTTGAGCCTGAAAATTGTTGCTGCTAAGTGTCATAATACTTGAATATTAATTTATGATACTGTGTGTTTTCTTTGAATTTCCCCCAGCTATTTACTTACCCTTGGTGATGTTGGGTCATGACAGAAGGACCTGTTTTCTCATAATCACAGTCTTGCTGGATAGCTAATAAAGACATGGGAACACATGAGGTATTAAAGGCTTTGATGGAATAAAAAAACAGAGGAGAGAATTATGTAAAATAACAGTAAGTATGGTTTATTCCACCAGAAAATAAATAGCCCCACTTTCTCCAATCTTATGGTTTTTGTGTAAACAGAATGGGAAGACATAAGAAAAATACTGGATGGTTTAGGGACTCAGAGGAAAAACAGCACCTTCTGTTGTTGAAAGGTTTCAAAGAAGCATTTCCTCAAACAGCCTGGAAAACTCCAGCCTTTGGGAGAAGGTGTAGTTTACAACTGCATTGCTGGATATCACGATCACTCCGGTGATGCCAGAAGATACAAAAACACCTGAGTCTGATGTGTCTGGGATGCTTTTCCTCCAGTGTGGGTGGTAAAGCTGTCCTCCTGCACAGGACTTCAAAATTATATTTCTGTTGTAGTCAACTGATGCATGGATCAGTTGGCCCTCTGCACTCTGCTGAATTTCTCTTGCAGTAGTGATTTAACATTTTATTCAATTATTTCATGCTTGGAACACCAGAGCCTTCATGAGTTTCAAGAGTTGCATTTTCTTATATCACTGCAATTTGTAATGAAAGAAACAGTCCAACATCCTGACGGTTTTATACATTATAAATCAAACAGGTGTGAAGAAATGAAATCCACTCACTGGGATTTAAAAAAGCTCTGTAATCTTCAGAAGCACTGTATTTACTTACTCACTTGAATAGTAAAACTCTAAAACAAGGAATTTCAAGGAACTATCTATGCCACTGTACTTGCTGTTCAGAATTGTCAGTAAAAATACCCAACATCTAAAGCAAAACCAAACAAAAAAAAAAAGGAGACATCTCATCTTCTCCATTACAGCTTTACAGCAGTACAATAATAAAAGGTTTTAACTGAATTAAGATAGAGGTGTTATGAAATCTATAATTTAGATGACTTTTGAACTTTTCATTTTTGTAAATGCCTTTAGAGTATAAGATCCTGTGTAATGTCACTGCTGTCTCATAAGTGTGCAGCTCTGAAGCATGAAAATGGGCACATACCTCATGTATTTCCTGTGGGTAAAATTAGTTTAATGATCTTATTTCATAAATACTCTTGAGTTGAAAATAATATGTATGCTGGAGCTGTGTGAGTGCAAAATTTCTGTGTCTAGCAAAACATTGACTTGAAGAAATATCAAAAGAGGCAATGTATAACATGGGTTTAGCATGGGGTGAGCCAAGAGCCTTATGCCTCTCTGTCTACAACTTCTCTCCACTAGCAACATCTGTTGTGGTACATGCTTTGAGATATGTCATGGCAATTTCCTTCACTGTAATCCTTGCTTTCCTTTCTTTCCAACTCCACAAAGCTCCTATAGCTTTTGAAGCATTTACACAAGCATGTATTTATACATTTTGAGTACTTTCTCTGAACTGCAAGTTTGAAAAGGTTCCAAACATGTCAAGTTTCTAATTGAAATTCATTTCTATTTTCATGCATGAGATATTGAACAATAAGAATACTAAGAACTGACACTATGCAACCCCCCTGCAATCTGTTTGAGATAGGATGGATGAGGTGTGGTACAGAGGAAAAAATTCCCCACCAAGAGTACAATAGGATATGTAGCAGCATGCACAAATATGAAAAACTAGGATTAATAATAAGATCTTCTGATTTCTCATTCAGTGATAAATCTGATGATGGCCATTTTTGGGAACTGAGAGGAGGTTGGCTTTTTTCAGGTTATTTCAGCTATGACTTTAGGAAGGTTTACATTAGGATTTAGCACTCTAAATTCTGTAATCATCCAAGCTAAAATGTCAGTGAAAATACCTCTCTCCCTCCTTTAACATGCCACTCAGCCACCCCTCCAAGTTTCCTATTGCTTATTTTTGGCCTATCTGTGTAAAGAAAAGTTTACAAAATCTCATTGCTTATATATTTGAGACTTCCTGCTCTTAGTCATGGTTAGTTTCAGCCAAATTAGCCCGAGATCCTCAAAATATGATTAAAATTCACAAAATTTAGGATTTACATGATAGAAAGACTCACATTTCTGCTTCCACTGAGGAAAAAAACCTGATGCATAAACTTAAAGGTTCTATTTGACACTAGGGGAAACCTTAGCAGGAAATGTCCCAAAGGTCAGTCATATATGCTCTTTCAGAAGTGGGGTTAATCATGAGACTTGAAAGTGAAGAAGAACACTCTGTAAAACTTGTTAGTCACAAAACAGCTACTACTTTTCTCCTCTTTTTCATTAAATTATTTTAAATCTTGTGCAATTTTAATTTCAAATAAATGGTCAGCTATCACCTTTGCTGTTGATTATTATGACTTGGATAATAATCTGAAGTTACTAGTTGAAATGCTTCAAGCTAATAGAACTGTAAAGCTCTGCAGTGGGAAATGCCAAAGTAAAGAACATGTGGTGGTAAATGACAGTCTGAATACAGCTGAGAACAATTCCAGTGTCATGCTGCAGTGCCTCATGCTCAGCCAGGAACAGGTAGACCTTTAATAGTTTAAAGCTAGGAGGAGCAGACAGCCAGCACTATGGTTTATTTTCAGAAATCTTGCACAAGCCACAGTTGGACAAGTGTCCTAATTTGTTGTGAAAAACTTTTTTGAGAGTTGGGAGATCTGTCTGCAAGTGATTAAGAGAAAATATTTCCTCTTCAAATCTTATCAATATAGATATGTTAATTTCATTTTTTTTTCAATAGTGATCTAGTTCCACAGCTTTTCAAAATAACAGGCTTTTTCAGGGTGCAAACATTTTTTTTCACCTGTCAATTCCAGACACATTTGACATATTCCAACACTTTTAAGCAGAGTTCTGATGACATGAATTGGCTTAATCTCCAATATCTAGTTTTTCTTTAAGGGCATGAAGTGCTTTTAAGTTTGGAACATTTAGACACAGAATAAGATAGTAATGCCTTCTATGATAATCCTTTTTACATGGGGGTTTCACTTTTTACTTTTACTGACTCTTAGAAGGTTTTATTTTTGCACGGAATACTGTTGCTAAAAATGCCTATATAATTTGCATTTTATGAGCTATTTTCAAGAAATTGCACTTATGAAAATTAGTGATGGCCCAAAAAAGAAAAATTCTGCCTGTGAAAGCACACATTCAGTGGAAAAACATGCACAGCATCTTATCTAACATTCCTTCTTACAACAGTACTCTACTCTTTTCCACACTCTCAGTTATTTGGGATATATATTTTACATCAATCTGCTATCCCAGTTTTATATAACTAGATTGTTTAAATTTTTTTTACTGAAGGTGGATATCCATTTACCTTTTTGAAAGCTGATAACAGGGCCATTTTTACTGGAAGGCTGACTACTCACAAATTCACTGCAGATGAAGTAATGCTGACAATCCTGAGCAACGGTTTCACATTACTTTCTGTTGGTTAATATTTACATTTTATGTTCTGACTTTAAAGGAGTCAGCAGTTCATTGTATGTCCACCTTTAGCCCTTGTAGTTTTTTCAAAATAAATTCAGGTATCTTAATTTTTTTTTTCTGCTCCTCTTGATAGGTTTCCTTTCCATCTAAAGTTACTTTTATACGCACAGAAGAAAAGAAACCCCAATAACAACAAAAGCCCCACGCAAACAAACTAACAAAAGAACCCCAAACCCCAAAACAAGAAAACTAACCAACCAACCAACCAACCAAAAGAAATGTAAAAGAGACTACGTAGTAGTGAAAAATCCAATAGAGACTAAGAATCCAGTGACAAAATTTGAAATATTACCTGACTGGCATTGTGTCTGCCAGCCTTGGCTCTTGGTGATCCGGCAGCCTTTTGGCACTATTTTAAGGCAAGTCTCTCATCATCATAAGCTTTACTGTAGTGACATGCCTATGATTTTAAAATTTGTTTCCAATGCAAGTATAATGGTAAACAGCTCATTGCATCTCTAGCTCCTGGCATGTGGCATGCAGGAGAAGTCAGCCCATCAGATTAACCATGTAATAGACCCCGAAGCAGCTTTAGAACTGTAAAACAAAATTGGTTTTGGAGTCTGCCAAAGTACCAGACGCTGCTGTTGGAATAAATATTTTCCCGTGCTTGGGCTCTGAGGTTGCTGGCAAACATGAAAAAAATTGCTAGCCACTACCACTTTTACTTATATAAGTTTTTTCAATGTGAAATTGATATTTTCACTATTAATATTGCCACTGAAGTTCTGTTCATTCTTAATAGTTGAAAATCTTAAAAGTAAAATAGATTTGTATCTGTTCTTCAGAACAACAATTCATTTAATGTAGTATTTATCTCTGAACAGAGATCTCTGTAGTATCTATCTCTGAACAGAAATGTGACTTATAATACGCAAAGTAATTTAATGCATAGTTAGATGAGCAAAATACTTTATTAAACACAGAAAAAAGTAGCTCGAAGATAAAATTAAAAAAAATAGCACTAGATTACCAAGTGTATATGCAAATTAGCTGTGTATTAGGAAAAGCAAATTGCCTATATTATGGCAATTCCTTGTCATCTAGATATGGTAGGCATATCTGTAATGATGCAAGCATGGAAGTTTTATATTCTTCACAGATTTCTAAAAATCTAATTTTTTATCAAGCAATGTGAATACAGAATTTTTTTATCCATTGAATCCTTAATCTTACAGAGAAAGTCTAGATGTTTGAACATTAGTTATATTTTGTGGCAATTAATTTCATAAGTTTATTATACACTTAATGAGCCTAATAGAACCTATATGGCTGACCTGAGTGCATCAGCAGCCAAGCTTTTGTAGGATGGAGACTAAATCTTTGCATGTATCTTTCTAATTACAGAAACAAATAGATCCTGCTTTTTCTTTTCCTGGGAAAAATTCTGTCCTGAAATGCAATTTTAGCTAAAATGGACAAAAGAAAAGGTGCTTGTTTTCCATTACTAATTATGATTGTGCTTGTTTTCCATTACTAATTACGATTTTAGGGATTTTTTGTTTTGTTTTATTATTAAATTAATACTAATATTTACATGGTTAACAATGGTATGTTAAAAATAAAACATCTTAATGAAATACACTGCACTTGTAAAGTAAATTTGGAATGATCTGGGTTATCTTCTCTCTTTTGGCATTTGCATTCAGAGCATCTTCATTGACTTTAGCTGAATGAAGAATAGAAGGTAACCTTTTTATTAGCTTTGTATTCTGCCTTTAAAAACATGATGCATTAAGAAAAGCCTTGATTAATTGTATTGAGCAAACCAGCGTCCTTATTCATCAGAATTCTGGTACAATGCTGTAACACTGTAAGGCATTTTGGCAGATGCCATCCAACTCCTTCACAGCAGAATGACTGATGCTATAATTTTTGATTGATGTCTCTGACATTGTGGCATTCAAAACAGACTGCAACATCAAATGCTTCTGAGAGATGATGAATATAAACTTATGGTGTGAGAAATTACTATGGGCAAGAGCTGCAAACCTCCAGTGGAAGCTTTGCAACCATTAGGATGTCCTTCTATGAAGGAAAGCAGACAAAAAATTTTGGGATATACAGGCTACAAGAGGTAGGTGATATTTCTATTTCAGGATATTTTTTAGCAAAACAACTTCTTTCTCATTCTTTCACAAGACAGATGACTAGAGTTTTTGCAGCATATAAAAACATCTTCTCCCTGTTATCGATACGTATCTTGTGCTTGTCTCAGGGCAGGACTGAGGGCAGCTGGCCATAAAACAGTTCATCAGTTCAGAGAGTGAGAATTTCTTCAGAAATTAATAAACACTGGATGAACATCATGGTCATACCAGATCCATATGAGAGAAAGCTGGTGAGATCATGCTGAACTCATAAATATGAAATGCCTAAACTATGGCCAGGATATGGGTTAATCTGTGAACTTATCTCCTGTAGTCACCAGGTAACCTTCAAGTGCTTTAAGTATTCTTTTTTTGAAACATGTGTGTAATTTTTAAAACAGTAAGGCAGTAGCAGAAGATACAATTTGATTTGAACAATTGGCACTAGTCTGACATATGTTTAGTAAACAGAGGTATCTCAAAAATATTGCAGAATACGATTATCAATTTGTAGCCACATTTTTCTTCACAGAGAAAAGCAAGGCACAATTCTTCCCAAGAAAATTTCTGGGTTTCACATTCTCTGAAATTCAGAGAAAAGAAAACACAATTCTTATCTTATTTGCTGTGCCTGTGTTGTGCCAAAGTAGAAGGCAGAATAGAGATTGTTTGTTGTGCCAAAGTAGAATGTAATATGGAGATTGTAAAACACCAACACAAAGCTATGGTGTTTTGTTTCCTTGGCCTATCAGGGCCAAGTGTGTGTGGGTCAAGACTGTTGCCTGACAGTCACGGGATGCTGTGCAGTTGTGTGCAGAGTTGAGTGCTTGACAGATTCAGTTTAGATGTAGTGTAATATAGTATAGAATAATATAGTATAATGAAGTAATTAATTAGCCTTCTGATATCAATGGAGTCCTCCTCGCCATTCCTCCCTGCCACGGGGGTTGTCCTGATTTGATATTAGTTAACAATATTCATCATGACTCTTAACTGTGTTCTTTGGGTTTGGCCTTTATATGAAACAATAAACACTAATGTGAGAACATACATGATTTTGTTTGGAGATGAAATCATGAAGAAAGGTATTAATGTGCCTAAAACAAGAGATTCTAGGAGAGAGAGAAAAAAACACTTGTAATGAAACAGAATCAGGATGCCAAAAGAAAAAAAAGAAAAATTTTATTTGGCAGGAAAGAAAATAAGTTAAAGCATTCTCCCAAGAAAATACTGTAAACCAGAGGGGTTAAGAAGAAAAAGATGCTGCTTTAACAGCAGAAATACTGTATACTTCAAAGCCTCTGGTATCTGACCTGCAAAGTTGATGTGCAAAGTAAAACCTTCAGTGATTTTAACAAGTTTTAATCTCAGACAGTAGATGCAGATGAAGGAGTAGTAGGGGTGAGAGCTGCTGTGGCAGCAACATCAGCAGTAGTGGCAGCTGTTGTTAGCATGGCACTACTTCTTGCGTTTGACAAGAGTCAACCAGGGCAGAAGGCAATTCTACCTATCCTATGGACTTGTTTACTTCTCTCCACCACTCTAAGAATCAATCAGATGTGTCATCTCTTTCTTCAGTTGATTGGAAGCAAATAGTATCTTATACAAGAAGACCACAAATTAAACAATAATAGAAAAATAATTAATCATTCTTGATTACATAGGTGGACTACAGTAAACAGAACTGGAGTAACTTCCAGTAACCCCCCACTCTGCAGCTGTTTGCTAAAGCTAGTGAATCCACTGGCATCAAAAAGAGAAAGTGGATTTGTCTGATTTGTGAAAGCCAGAAGGAACTAAGGAAAACTGTTGCTAAAGCAACAACAGAAAATAGCAAGTAGCCATGTTTGGTGTGAAAAATTTCACATTGCTAATTGTCTTGAACTACTAACCTCTAATTTTCTTTCTTTTTTTTTTTTTAATATTTCTAATGGTTTGGGGTTTTGAGTGGTTTTTTTTTATTTTTTTAAATTATTTAGTTTGTTGGGCAGTTTGTTTGTTTTGGAGTGTGGTTTTTGTGGGTGTTGTTGTTTGTGGGGGGGTTTGTGGTGAGACTTAAAGGAATCTCCAAACAGTCTTTTACACCGTTATATATCAGACAGTTGTACTGTATTATTCCTTACAGAGATAGCTTGTGAAAAATAGAATATCACCATCCTTCTTTATCACATTTCCTTGGTTTTGGCTTTGAAAATATTAGCAAATTCAGCTTGAGAGTTGAATTAAGATTTTAAAAAACTGCAAAATTTACATGGAGGAATAACCACTCCGGAGGTAAATTATTCAGATCTGTACTTGTCCAAACCTCTTATTTTCTATAAGCCTACTGGAAGTGACAGGTCTGCGGTGCATTTGGGGTGGAGATAATTTTCTGTATCGTGGTCATCCCTTCCTTAGGCTCTACAATGAGTATTGTCTCATTACGTTCTGCAGCGGTCACATAGTGGGAAATGACAATGCAATGCAACTGTAAGGAAATTGCAATGCATTATAATGGCTTACCCATTGAAAAGGTTTGCTGCTGGGACCTTAAGTAATGCAAAATTTTGATCTTTTCTCCCCACTTACAATGAGGGAGAAGACGCACATTCACATCAATCATTGCCAAAACAAAATTCCAGGTAAATCACAAAATTTGTACTTCAGAGAAATTACAAGATGGCAAATATATCCTTACTGAATTCGGTTTGCCATTAGAAAAGATTACAGAGGTTCAGTCTGCCTTAATTGTCTGAATCTAACACACTCCACAGTAGGCTTGGTTAACTAATGTCTTTTGTGATTGATAATATAGACAACTTTAATCCTGATGACACTGTAGTGTCCTGGCTGTCCATGCTCAAAGCTACTCAGGAAGCATTCTGTAGATGCTAGAATACATATATTTTCCGTATATAAACTCTGAAAACATGACATGGCAAATGCTTCTAATTCCTTAAAATCAACTTAGAAACCTTGCAAACTATTTCATGCCAGCTTTGACAAGTAGTGATAATGATTTAGAAGGATATAATGCGGCGATATAGAGACAGTATCACTGTTTTTCAATCAGCTTTATTTTGCGGCCAGACACTATACTGAAAGATGTTTTTTCAGATTAACTTCATATGGGACAACTAAGAATGTGAAAAACATGAGAATATAAGCAAAAGATCGTTATTTGCAGGAACTAGCAGGAACTAAAAGGAATGCAAAGAAAGGGATGAAGCCTGCCAAAAAGGTGTTATAAGCGCGGGATAAAAGTTGAAAACCAGGATTTTTATTTGTTTTTAGAAAACCAAATAAAAACAAACAAAAAATGAACAAAAAACCCACCAAAAAAAAGTACAAATAAAAAAGCATTATAAGAACTGACACAGTTATAAGAAAGAATAAGTAAATATAATGGAATTCAGACTAATAGGAGAACAAATTTCAACAAGGAAAAAAACACAAGACCAAGAAATATTTGAAAAGCAGTGGTGGGAAAAAGATGACTGAAACAAATGGAAACAAATCCAAGCAGACTACCTAAAACAATCATATCAGTGTCATTATACAGGGAAAACAATGATTCACAAATGGCTCCATTCCAAATAACAAAGGCCAATACTTCCACTACTCTGAAACAGCCATACCATTTAATTCAAAGTATGTATTTCAGTTATGCATCTTAGAAAGCCAGAGAACAACCCCCCCCTCTTAAATCATTGCACTGAAAGGCAACACTTAGCAAATTTTGGGCATCAAGTTGTAGCCTTTATTCGAAATGGGCAACGAAACCTTTAGGATGCTAAGCAGTGAATTTTCTCCATGTGCTCCAAACAGTAGGATGGCTCCTGTGGTGGAAAGCATATGTCTGGGCTTAAGACTGCTGTTCTGAAACTGCATCCAATAACATTTTCAAAGAAGTACTTTTAATAACTGCTCCACAGTCTTCAATCTACATTTCTAAACAAACCGACAAACAGACAAACAAAATTCATCGAATTAGTTAGAGGGGAAGTTCAGGACTGATCAGATAGTTTGCTGAAGACCCATTTAGTAACCACGGGAAGATGACACCCCTGGCTTCACACAACCTATTCTATAAATGTGTGCCAAATCTCTCCTTTGGCTAGACTGCAAAGTTGCTCTTTTTTCACACTGATTATAATGTTGGTGACACAATCAGCAGATATTTTCTTGAATTATTTTGTTGCAAGAGAAAAATCACACTGTAAGTTTGGAAAAATCTGCCTCTTACAGAATTAAATTTCCCCAAATAGCTTTCAATTTTAGAATATTCTTTTTTAATGTTAAATATTTTTTTATATGCTTACAATGTAAATCTTTGTAGATTCTTGACAGGATGTACATCAGTCATGGATAGTATATACAGTCCCAGCTTAGCTCCATGCAGCCACTGACTCACTCCCCCAGCAGCGAGACAAGGTAGAAAATTGGAAGGGTAAAAGTGGGAGAACTTATCAGTTGAGACAAAGAGTTTAATAGGGGAAGTAGAAGTCACGTATGCAAGCAAAGCAAAACAAGAAATTAATTCACCTATTCCTATCTGCTGGCTGGCATTCAGCCATCTCCAGCAGAGTAGTGCTCCATCACATAGTGGTGACTTGGAAAGACAAATGTCTTCTGCCTGAAATCTCCCCTTTTTCCTTCTTCACGTTCCCCTTAATACGCTGAGAATGACATCATTTGGCCCGGAATATCGCTTTGGTCAGCTGAAGTCACCTGTCCTGGATTTGTTCCCTCTCAACTCCTTTTGCACCCTCAGCCTGTTCACTGGCGGGGTGAGAAGCAGAAAAAGCCTTGGCTCAGTGCCCAACAATATCAAAACTAGACCTGTACACTAACACTGTTTGCACCAGAAATCCAAAGCACAGCCCCCATACTACCCATACCTTCTCCTAATTGTGAGCATACACACACATTTCACTTATGAAGTAATCAAAATAACCAACAAACTGAGCATGATACAACAGGATTTTGCATTCTTCATTTTTACTGTAATTCAGGAGTCTGAATGTGTGAAATTAATGATGGATAAACGCAAGACCTTTTAGCCAGTATGATTCTGTATACAACCTGGGCATACATGACCGGTAGTAAGATTTCACTGTTTCAGTTTTTCATAGGAAAATAGAAAGGAATTTGTTCCAATTATGAAAACTTATGAAATATATTTTGCCTTTGAGGTTATCAATCACATTTGGATCTTGTACAATATATTGTATATAGTTTTGACAGTCAACTATCCAAAATAAAATGCTGAATCACATATTGGTTTCCTATTTATAGACACATTATTTATTATTTTCAAGAATAAATATTTGTATATTTACACTTAATCTTATCTTCATAGAGTATGTATATGTGTATGTATATATATATATATATACACACATATATAGATATATAGATATATATACACACATATATAGATATATATACACATATATAGATATACACACACACATATCTACAGACACAGACATATAATGTTACTACATGCACATACCATATCTGTCTACATAATGCTGTTCCAGTTTAGTATTTTAAGGGCTGAAGAATCTGCCCTGGACTGCACAACCAAGATGAAGGTAACAAGGCAGCACCCATAAACAGTCTTATCTTCTTAGGCTTTCTTATTTTCAGAGGCAGATTTACTTATTCCAGCTAAAAAAACAGATCCAAAATGACTGTCATTTAATTTTTGTGAAATATTTCACCAATGTAAATTCTAAGCTTCTTTGTTCCATTATTCTGGCATGACTGGCAATAAAAAAGGTATACCAAATTCAAAAATTACCATATTCCCTTAATAAGAATCCACATCCATATTTCAAGTACCTTCAGCATGGAAATTAGGTTAAGAGGCACACGCTGGTTTTATTATTTTTCAATAGAAGAATTAAATTACATCAAAAAGCACATTAAAATGTTAGAATGTACTGTTTTGTAAAGTGGGTACTGCAACTGTGGAACTCCATGCTGAAGAAAATGGTTGGTGTTCAAATCCGGAATGAATTTAAAATAAGATAGGAGAGATTTGTTGAAGATACATGCACTCACACGCATAGATAAAACCATCATTTGACTCAGGACTACCAGAGTAAAACGATGTTTGTCCTGTTTTTTTACCTTTCCATAGGCATTCTCTTGACAATCATGTTAAAGATCAGGATCCTGGTATTTTATGAAAAATTAAAGCCGTATTTATACTCCCACTGCTGAAGAGAACAGAAATAGCACAGTATCACACACACCATGACATCAGTGACTGGTACATACTGATGCCAAGTCCCCTGTTCTCAGCTCTTGGTAAGGTGGTAATAGTCAGATGGCAGAGATAAGAAGTTAATTGTAGTTCCTTTCAATGTGACTTCATGTCCATGTTGATCTGTGTTGCAGCATACAATTCTCTTGTACAAGAATTCTTACAGCAAAAATTCTCTTATACAATGAAAAACTTTTTATGAAATTAATCTTTAATCAATTTTATCGCCGGCCAGGGCTATGGACAAATCACGAACGGGACAGGATTGTTAGAAACGCGTCTTGAGCTGTTTTATTTTCCAGCATCAGTCTCATTACATGGTGATGACAATGGGAAGATGCCAGCAGCTCACATCTCAGGCAGCAGACCAAGAACTTAATGTCACAACTTACTTTATAAGTTTTTTGACCAATCACACAAAGCAAAAGCACATTGACAGTAGTTCTATCCAACCACTATAAGCACACGTACCTTTGGTTAAAACAATGTCTGCTTATTTCAAATACAATACCTGCTTGTAAGCCGTGAAACACAATGCACACAGCTCCATTATTAAGCTTCAAACTTCCTAATATCTTACGAGATAAACTTTTCTGTAGCTTAGGGATTTATCCTAGACAAGTGTTAATACACAGACCATTGTTCTATTTGTCCTTTCATTTCTACTTCTTACATAATTTTTCTGCCGACCAATCTCATGGCTGCTGCTTAGCTCCAATCACAGTTCTGCTGTCTCTGAGGTCTGCCTTCTGCAGCTTTCCCAAAACCCTCTGATTTTATGGATTCCCACAAATATGAAAAAACTGAGTTTGCAAAGTGAACTAACAGGTATATATTACTCTGACTGTTAATCTCCATGTGTATTTTTTAAGCTTTTAGTGCTTATGTGCAAAATATCTTTGGCTAAATTTATATAATCGATTAAACAAAGATGTTTTTAAGGAAATGTCTTTTCTCATTTTCTAAATTTATATTTTAAAACTATTAATTTGAATGTGGGCTAACTAGCATGATACTTTACAATGCAGGAAATCATTAAGTATTTTAACAGTTTGTTTTGCAACACTTTGGAGAATGAGAATGCATCCTAGAACAGCATCTTGAAAATTGTTGCTTTTAATTTATTGCCTGAGCCCCCCCGTGTTAACCTTTTATTGTTAATAAGAAAATGTCACTGCCCTACTGAAGAGGTCTGGAAAAGACAGAAAAGGATGGTGAAGCGAGAGAGAGGAGACAGACAGAAAAACCGGGCATTACCACCCGAAGACAGGGAGTGCCGCCGACGGGCGCAACCCAGGTTCAGGATCCTGCACTTGTCCTTGTTGAACTTCATGGGGTTTGCATGTGCCCACCTTTCAAGCCTGTCCAGCTGCCTCCAGATGGCATCCCTTCTTTCCAGAGTGTCAACCACACCACATGGCTTGGCATCATCACAAAATTTATGAGGATGTCCTCAATTACACTGATATGTTAATATCTTATAATCTTGTTTAAAGAAAAATCCATGGGTTTCCTCCCATTTAGACAGTGACTTACCTCCACTTCTCATCTGCTAGAAATCGCTAACACATAACTTTGGTTTATGACTTTTTAAATTTATATTCATACCGATTAAAAGTAAAAAAAACCTATACATCTGTTTCAAAAGGTCTTTTGTGTTACACATCAAGTAGATGGACAAATACACCTGAGGTGAAGGAGCCCTAACGTGCACATATCTTAACATTAGGTCTTCCTGTCCCAGCTCTTCCTTCCTAAAAGAACAAAACCAGGCAAGGTTCTGGCCCCAAGTCCCAGAGAACAAAGACCCAGAAGGGAGCACCAGCACTGTGTTGGTGATGTAGGACACCTGGCCTTGATGCAGAGGGACAAGGCACCCAAACCTGCTCTCAGCTCCTATGAAAATTTGAGTGATGAGATTTCACCATTTTGCTATTTCATCTTTTACTTCTCTTTTGCTGAATTCACAGTTGCATTCCACTTTTTTTTCCCACCTCATTCTACTGAGAAACTCCACTACAGCCAGAGTCCAGCCAAATGCCCAGCGAGAGGGAGGGAGAGTACTTGCGGGAGAGTAAGGGCCGGCAAGGGCGAAAGAGCCAAAAGGCCGGCTGGAGCTACGGCAAAAAGGACAAAATCAGGCTAGGGCCAGGGCAAGAAGCAGACCTCAAGCCTGGGCAAAAAGACAAGACCAAATGCCCCAACATAGAAAGCCCTGAGTCAAAAAAGCCCCAGAGCTTGTGCCTCAGTTGTTTTTGTGCCCCGTTTCCTCCCATGATCTGCCTGCTGACAGGAGACCACTGGCACAGTGTTCCAGTGTTCCACTGGTGGAGTCCATTGGTGGAGACCTTTTTCCATCTATTGGAGAGCCCCTCTGGAGGGTGCAGTGTCCCTGGTGGTCTGCTGCCTGCTTGTCCCATGTGGGACATGACATCGTTGCCGGGCAAAGTAAGAGACAAGGCTTTCTCCCGTCTTCTGCTTGACTCCTGCAAGTGGCACATGTGCAACCCCTCCCCTGCTTGCATCTGACAACAAGTGTTGAGACAGAAATCAAAATTAAACTGGCTCCTCACAACCCCATACATACACTATCCAACATGTTGACTCACTATTGTAGCTTTTCAGATCTATTGCCAAGATCTGAAGCCCCAAGATTAGGTTAGATGCAACAAAGATAAATCTTCTGCGTTCATTTGAAAATCTGGGCAAAAAAATACTAAATGCAGTATACTGTCATAAAATTCTAAATTTCCCCAAGAGAAATTCTACTTGTGAAACCTGATTCAGTGAAAGGTGTCCCTGCTCATTAGAGTGGGGTTGGACTAAATGATATTTAAAGGTCCCTCCAAACAAACCTTTTTATGATTCTATGACAATTTGAGTGGTTTTTTTGAAGACACTTCAATTAGAGATAATTTACTATATGTAATTTAGGTGTCTACATGTTAGAGATGATTGGCACCTAGTTATTGAAAGCCTATTTAAAGTAAGTTGCCTGTTTTGTGAAGAAATGATTTGGAAAAGCTTTATTGTCCACTGACAATTAGGTAGCCTAAGGCTTACTGTGAAAAGTTCAAGACCAGTGGCATAAAGGGGTGAAATAGAGCAGAAATGGAAACCACAAGGTAACAGTGAGATCATAGTTTTCTACTTGATAGGGAAAGGTCAAGTAATAGGAACTGCTTTGTCCATTGTTCTGTGTATTGGTATAGCAAACCAAAAAGTGTAAATAAAAAACTTTCTGTTCATGCATAAATTGTAACAAGGACAACAAGGACAAAGGAAAATAACTATGCAGTAAGCGAGGAAATCATAATTAGGTACAGCATATGGGACAGAGTTGCAAGATAGAAAGAAGACACAAATTGCAGAGCTCTTTTTGAAAAAGAAGGTCTCATAAATAAAAAGAGATGGAGGATGGCTGTTTTGGAGTTGAAGGGTCCATGGGTTTAGCTTATGCAAAAAGCAAGGAGCAAAAGCTAGGTTTCACAATGCAAAATATTCAACTAGAGAATGAAAGAAGGTGTGGGGAAAATTGGAGACTGATTTTAGAAATGTCTTAGTGTTTAGTAAAAAAATAGGCAAAGGGAAATATAAGTAATAAGTGGAGACGTAGAAAAAGTTAGTTTTAAAAGAATTTGGCTGGATATCACCTGGAAGAATGACAATATGAGTAAGAAACAGATACAAAATTTGCGTTGGGCTTATATCAAAATGCATAGAACTGCGCTTGTATTTGTAGACACAAAAGAGAAGTATAGCTACCTACAAAATAAATATTTTATCATCTAAATTGTACTTCAGAATTTGCTCCATGATCTGGTGGGGTTTTTTCTTATCTGTTTGTCTGAATTTTGGAGTAAACGGTCTGGTTTTATCTGGTGTTCATAGTCAATAGTAACATTTGGTAGGAAATTATTCTGTATTTTATAAATGGTTCACTTGTTATTAAAGATTGTTTTCCAGACAGTATGTATTGCAATGCCCCACTTGTGATAAATTAATGTGATTTGTGCTAACAATTGTAACTATATCAATATTTTAGAAAATATTTGTAAAAAGTAATAGAGGAAAAGGATATGTAATTAGTGTCACAAAACAGATGTTTTCAGATGTTCGTGAGAAAATAGGAGACAGGATGTATTTTGAGATAAGTAAAATCTCAAAATAGAATAGGTCTCAGGATAACTAAAGAATCAGCCTTGAAATGGACAAAATTGGGACGATTCCAGGTATCTATGAAATAATAGGAATATAATGCTGGCTTCTACAGCACAAGACTTGGGGTGCATGTGCAATGTATGGGGTTGTTCAAAGGACAGTGATGATGATGATAAGAAGCCTTCATCAGAAGCGACCACCCAAATGCCAAGAAGACCCCTTAGAAACAAGCAGAGCATGTGCTATGCAATATAGTGGCGTCAATTTCAAGAATTGAAAATAGGAGGAAAAGACATTGATGCATATGTATTAGGACACAGTATATAAGTTGTGTTTGGATTCCTGTGCTTTTTCTGTGTGAGGCAGGGTGAAAAACCCTCCCCGTAACCCGACTGATCGGTTTTGCTTATGCTCTGTCTGAACCACTGCCAAATTTCTTTTTGTATCTGCTTGATTATATTTTATTGTATTATTGTATATAAAATAGCTGCTGAATTAAAATTACTGCTAAATTCAACTTTGTTGTTTATTGAATTAGACATATGGGACTTCATTCATAACACACTGAACTCTTTGTGGGTGATCACTCTAAGAGATTGCTATTATTATCTTACCAAAAACCTTTTTGTATACTGCTTTTACCATTATGCCATCATTATACATGCACAGACATTTTCTTTAGCTTCTGATTTTGTGTTGATTGATCAGCTACTTACTAAGCGATAGGCTTCTAGGTTAGAATGAAAAAGTTATGATTATTCCTGAAGGCAATAACCTCTGAATTCTGATATTGAAGGATAAAAAAAACCAAACAGTAATGATGGTCTGCCAAGTCCATAAACTCTGAACTAGAATTTTAAGATAGTTGATGAGGACTTAATAAAGGATGTTGCAGTCTAGCTCTTAACAAGCTACTTTCTGAAGTGTCTTATTATTAAGTGACCTTATAGAAGATTGCTATTTCTTAGCTGTGTAATTTTTGCTATCCCACTGAAAAATTGGCATTTTGCAGTTTAATTGGCAGTCTGATGGTAAAAATCCTTTATTGTCACTCTTCTTCATGCCCATAAAAGCCAAATTCTGTGTAAATAATCATGCTTTACCTGTAGCATATGTCACATCAATATAGTTCTGTGATTTTTCTTTTTTCTTTAGAGGTTTCCCTCGTTAATAACAATCTCACAAAATCTTGGAAATCCAGTTCTTACAAAATAAGTAAAAATTATTTTAGATTTCATGTATAGAAGCTTTACATTTTTCTTTGAATTGCTTAGACTAAATCAGTCATCAAATACTGGAAAAAATACCTTTCTGGGTTTTCTAGTTTTGACTGGAAATAAATTGTGTGAACAATGAAGCAGCCTGTGAAGGTACCAAAACCAGGCGAGGCTTTCAATAGAGCTACAGTGTGCTCTGAGCATAAAATATATTCCTTTAATTTAGTAAGTGTTATTTTCTTTGACAAATAAGCTATAATTGGAGGTCAGTCACAGAGAGAGACACAGTATGTACTAGGGACAGAACAGAAATATATTGTCTCACTGAAGAAGTTTCATCTACTTTACTGTGAAAGGCTGTGTGTTCTGAATAGCAATGCCTGGCCATTAAGAGGATGTGTATTTGAATGGTAGAGGCTATAGGGACGATATGACTCATTACTATTTTTTGGTTTTCGCCCCTTGAATTATTATCATTATTTTGTATACAAAATAAAAGGGAAATAATAGAAACTTAGGGAAAAAAAAAAGTACATGACTGCTAAGGAGCCAATACACAGAAATATGAGGTGTATTGTGTCTCTGTGTGCGTTTCGTGGTCTTTTGAAATAACTGTACATTTGATCTTGGCACCTCTGACCAAGTGACACAGGAGAATTTGGACATGTTATAGGTATTTTCTTTCTTTCATTTTCTTTCACCCATTAGAACCTGTGATGTGAAGTTTTACTGCAAATAAGTGTGAATGAATAAATCCTATCAAGGAGATGTCTTTAAGTTCTAGTATTTAGCCCAGCTGTTTGCAGGAGTGATTTCTACTAAAGAAATGGAAATGGAAATGGTTTTGTGAGAATTCAGTCAGCTTTACTCTTGAACTTTGCATCTTTTTCCAGAGCAAAAGTACAGAGAACTCAGTCTCAGTTTCTTCGTTGTTCATTTGTATCAAGTATTGCTGAGTGTCACCATCAGTTTGATATGAAGTACATGCAAGTCAAACTCAAGGACAGTCAGAAAAAAACCCCAGTTTCTCCTAAGATTTAGAAAAAAAACTTAACACAAAGTATATTCCTTCAATTTTAAAGATACCTGTGCTGTTTTATGATAAATTAAAAGACAATTCCTTTTACTCTGGTGTAGGTTTTCTTCCTACAGATGAATCTACAAATATATTGGTCATAAGCTACTTTCCAATAAGTAAAGAAAATACTTATTGTAGTATGTGATTCCACTTTATAGTCTTGTAACTGTTTACAATGAACAAAAGGGAACATAGGATTTTTGAACAAATACAATAAAACCCAGTCATAAGTTTAAAAAATCTCAGAACAAAACAAACAAACAAACAAATGAAAAACCCAAAAAAAGACAAGGAAAACATTTAAAATCCATGAGAATTATGAACAGTGCACACACATGCACACATGTAATATATTGATACCTATATCTGTTTTGAAGCTGGAATATACTATAGACCTACTAAAAGCTGTGAACTTCAACAACAACCACACTTTAACAAATAGCTACAACTTAATAGGAGCCTATTGAAATGATTTAACATTTAGTTAACTCCAACATTTTGATTTATGCTCTCAAAGAGATAACATCTTAATGACAAGCACAAATTATATTAGATAAGAAAGACTTACGAGTATCCATTGGAAACCTAATTCTCCAGAATTATTAGATATGGGCATTGAAAGAGCTTTTGCTCAGAAAAATAAGGTTTTGAAGACTGGAGAAATCAATCAAAAAATACTCATAGGAAGGGGAAGAAGTTATGTTGAAGAGATACATCAGTAGTATTGGAAAACAGGTATGTAGTGGAACTAGATAGGAGTCTACAGAGGCTTGTCCCAGAAAGAAAGTTAATCATAGATCTGGGACACTTAAGCAGAACCAGGTAGTCATTCTGTTTAGTAGAAAAGAGAAACATATTTCTCTATTTGTCAAATATATTGTCAATCAACATTTAAGAAAATTGTCTTCATGGAGCCTGGCTCACTTTGTTAAGAATTGCTTTATTGTCCTTAGTGACGTTGTTCTATTTCTGAATTGGTGTGTGTCCTGCACAAATTTTTATTTTAGCCAAAAACCTTTCCATTGGATCTGATAATATTCTGTCTGATTAATATGAATTCCTCTTCTCTTATATTCCTAAATGTAAATTTTTCTTCAGTATAAGAAAAGATCTTGAAATCAGTAATGTCAACCTTGCCTCCAAAGTCAGTCCATTATTAACCTGCTTATCTGTCTTATTGCCTGTTCCACTCTAGAAAGCCAAGATCACTATTACTGGCCATGGTTGCCCATTCTAGAGACATTACTAAGCACTTCTGACCTATTGCTCAGCTTACTGATTTCCACCTCACTCATGTAGCTCAGGAGGAGCTAATATTTGTCAGTTGGTATTTCAAATTTTCTTCCATTCTGTAACTTGTATCATGTCACTTTTTTGTTTGTAATATCTTTGAAGCAACGTTTGGTTTCCTAACTTGTGCTTCCCTGTGCATAATGTAAAAAAAAAAAAAAAAAATAAGTAACAATAAAAAAGTGTGCAAGAAAAATTGAAGGAATGCATTCTGCAGGATTGTAAGTATAGAAAGAGATGAAAACTGGATATATACCCCTGGAGTACTTATTACCAGTATGGATAACAGTAGTTAAATCTATATTTAGAAAGGACCCATGGCTAATATTTTTAATATCTTCTTCTATGATAAAATATCAGACTTCAGACTCATACATACTCTTTACTGTGTGTGAGTAATAACAAATAAAGAAACATTATGACAATCTACTGCTCCTGCAGGGGTTTACTAATAGGTAAGAGAAAAAATATTTACATTAGTTTACAGTGCATCATTCTTGAGTAATGAGGTAAGATTATGGGAAAACTCAAGCTGAGTTTCATATAAAAGCCATTTGACAGTGAGATCTATTAGGCCATGGAATATTTAAAATGAGATACTTAAAATGAGACTAAACCATATGTCTTTTAGGACAGTGCATTGATAAATATACAGTAGGAAACAATTTCCCCTTGGAAGAGTCAAGCTCCAGATGTGACAAGTCTTTTAGGTTGCATGAATCTGTGCGTTTGATTAAAACTAGCAAAAGGAAATACACTTTCTTAAATATTAAGCAGACCAGCAGTAGGAAAAGCTGACTGTGGTATAACTTTAGTAATTTTATAGCTCATTGCTCTGCATGACAACTGTCAATTTATACTAAACCCTTCACAATTTACACTAAATTAAGGCCCTCAGTAGTAACCAGCCTGCTCCCCTTCAATGCCATTCTTATCCATCATCCAAGCATAAAATGACCCCTTAGACACAAGTTCTTCCTTCACACCCTTGTTCCTCCATCACGTTTTCCAAAGTATGTAATCAGGAAAGCAATTTAATATATATTTTGGTTATGATATGTGATGAAGTAGAAAGAACAGAAAGAAGAAATGAGAGCTTCTATAATGGTAAGTAAGTGGCCCCTTTTTTGCTTATAACTATCTTGATGCCTACAGGAATATGATGTGTAAATGGCAGAATTTTGTGCTGACTATGTTTAGGATGCAAAAAAAGGTACAAATCCAAGTTAACATCTGGCTGGCCAGATTGCATTTCATGGCTTGACTTAAAGAAATTATTTGCTGTTCTCAAATTTGTAGAATGAACAAAGTAAATTACTTCATATGTAAAAATTAATAAGGTGAAAAATTAGAAAACAGACCTGGCACTCACAGCATTTTAGGGCAGGCTTGTAATGTACTGGTTTCTCATATAAGGTTAAGAATTTTCTAACTTAGTTTTTTTAAAAATCTAAAATTATGCTTCAAATATTCTAAAAATACTTGATTAGTAATTAATTTTATATTTTCTCTTTTATTGGTAAGAAAATCTGAAAACCAGCAGAAGCAGCTCATTGAAACTTGCAACTGCAAATAAAAGCATGCTATGGTGTCAGAGTATCATTCTATCATATTTTGTAGCTTGGCCTGTTACATTGTAAATTTGTAAGGTAGTGCTGAAGCAGTTCAATTAAATAAAGTTAAAGTAATATTTATGAAAATCCCTTTCATTTTTATTGACCTAAAAACATTAGAGTGTAAACGTGTAAGATTCTCTTCAGAAATTTGGGGGATTTTGGTGTCATAATTCTAAATAGGAAAAAGGAACTATGAATCATATATTAGCAGATGAACTTAAAGTCACATGATCACATTTTTTTTGGTTATAAAACCAGAAATCTATTAATCCTTCCTATATCCTTATTTCTCTTTCCTTCCCATCCTGTATTTGAAACAGATACAGTGTCTCTTAGGATTTCATATCCTATCACAAGAATGAAAGGAAATGTGGGGAAGAGTAAAGAAAAATTGAAGGAGATATTGTAGAGATATTTCTTTATCCTCACCCTCAATAGAAAGATCAGCCATGCATGCCTTTTTCCATTGTAGTTTTAGACCTCTAGTACAATACAGATGACCCTGGAAACTATAAGCCTCTCAGTCTCACTTTCAGTGCCTGGAAAAATTATGGAGAAGATTATTCTGGTGGTATTGAAAGACAATTGAAGGACAATGCAGTCATAGGTCACAGCCAGTGTGGCTTCATGAGGGAGAAGTCCTTCTTTTCAAAATTTAATTTCTTTTTGTGGCAAGGTAAACCACTTAGTTAACCAAGGGAAACCAGTTGATGTTAATTATCTTTCTGGATTTCAGTAAAACTCCCAACACAGTCTCTCATAGCATCCTTCTGGAAAAAATGTCTAGCCCACAGCTGGATAAACACATCTTGTAATGGGTGAGCAATTGCTGATAAGTCAGGCTCAAAGGGTTATAGTGAACGGGGTTACACCAGACTGGTGACCTGTCACTGGTGGTGATCCACAGGGCTTCATTTCAGGGTCAGTGCTCCTCCAACATCTTAATAACTGAATTCAGTGCAAGACTTGAATGTATATTGTTTGCCAACAATACTAAAGGGGGAGGATCTGTCAAATCCTTTGAGGTCAGAGAGGCCCTGCAGAGAGCCCTCAATAAATCAAAGGGCAGGGCAGTCACTGACTCTATGGGGTTTAACAAGGACAAGTGACAGATTCTGCACTTCTGGTGGGGCAACCCTGAATGTACAGATAGACTGGGGAATGAGAGGCTGTGGAGGGGCACCAGAGAAAGGAAACTGGGGGACAAATTGAATATGAGTCAGCAGTGCCCTGGCTGACGAGGGCCAGCTGTGTCCTGGGGGGCATCAGGCACAGCACTGCCAGCTGGGCAAGGGAGGGGATTGTCCCACTCTGCTCTGGGCAGCCTCACCTCAAGTCCTGGGGCAGTTTTGGGTGCCAAGATAAGAAAGATATAAAGCTATTTAGAGAGTAGAGAGTATTTAGAATATTTGTAGTCCAAAGGAGTGCTGCAAAAATGATGAAGGGTCTGGAGGGGAAGCCATATGAGGAACTACTGAGGTCACTTGGTCTGTTCATCTTAGACAAGAGAAGACCTCGCTGCAATCTGCAAGTTCCTTGTGAGGGGAAGAGGAGGGGCAGGCATGAATTTCTTCACTGTGATGACCAGTGGCAGGACCTGAAGGAATGGTCTGAAGTTGCGCCAGAGGATGGTTAAGCCAGACACTAGAAAAGGGCTTGTTTTTCACTCTTAGGGTATTTGGGCACTGGAACAGGTTTCCCAGGGCAGTGGTCACAGCACCAGCCTGATGGAGTTCAAGAAGCCTTTGGACAATGTACTCAGGCACATGACATGGTTCTTGGGACTGTGCTATTTCAGGCCAGGAGCTGGACTCAGTGATCCTTTCGGGTGCCTCCCAACTCAGGATATTCTCTGATTCTATTATTCTGTGTCAGTAGTTTTCTGCATGATGATAAAACAATTGTATACATGCTTAAGACATTTACACAAATGAGTTAGGTTATTAAGACTTATTTTCTAAGTCTAATTTTTGAAAGATGCCTTCTCTTTTTGCATCTTGCTTCTTCTGCAGTCTATGTTTTTAAGAAACTTACTTTACTTTTGCTTTTATATTACTCTTTAATCACCCGTATCTTACCATGCTATTACGGATTAAAGAGTTTTATATGTGCTAATGTGCTGTGATGGGGACAGAAGTTGGGTCTTCACTGCCTGCATGTGTTGTCATTGTATGTTGTCTGTTACAGTCTTGTCCATCTGTCCCGCTCCTGCCACATACCCCCTCTTGCTGTCTCTGATGGTGGTTTGTCCCAAGATAAGAACACCAGGTGGGTTTGCAGAAGGAACTGTCTGGATGCTTACATGATTAATACATTTCGGAGATGAGGTCACTGAGATGTTTGCAACTGACTTCAGAGGACATCAGTTAGTGTGATGGTATAAAATACTGCCAGCTGGGCTGGCTGGCCTCCTCATGTATCAGAGAGCACCTGTCTGATGGTGTTTTTCTTAGGCTGTGGGTTGAATCTCTCAAGGGTTAGGTTTCTTATCACAATTACCCCTAGATTTCTTATCACATAGATGAACTTACATTATGCCACAAGTGAAAGTACCTGTGGAGTGCAGCCTTTTAAGTTCTGTTTCAAGATGACAGTGATGTCAGTTATTAGATGACTTCTGAGTGATGAGAGTTTGGAACTTTTACGGACCTAAAATGCTGTCGTAGTTCACACTCCATGCAAAAAAAAGTATTGTAGCTTTCCCTGGCCAAGGTCTTAGTGCCCATATACAATTTTTCAAGATGTTCCTCCCTGTGCCAATTCGTATATATTGAAACTTCAGTAAAGCTTAAGAGATCTATTATTTTTAGGATATAATCACTGGCAAGTTATTTCACATAAAATTATGTAGTAGACACAGTCCTATGCCTATAGTATTCTCAGAAAAAATGTGAAGTTGATTCTCTGAGGGAATTAAATTTTATTTACTTAGACCGGATAGGCCATATGGGGAATGCTAATGAATCTCCTGAGTGCAGCCCCATACAGGGCACAGTGGCAAAACTAAAGAAGGCAGTACAAGTCTTCCCAATTTCTAAAACCTAGCCTAAAATTATATTTTGATTATACCACTGTTGGTGGTTGAATTTGAGATAATATCAGTAGCCTGTTTTCCAATTGTTCAGGACTTGAGGATATAAACCGCCATTTCAGAACAATTAAAATGTTACATAAGAACACAAGCAGGGAGTCAACATTCCACTACTATTTCAGTGATGTTTTTATGTTTAGTATTCTGTCCCTTAAAAAGTTGCTTTGCAGCTGATATTAAAAGTCGATAGTCATACAGTGATAAACAAACAACAGGGAGAGAATGGTTTGTTACCATTGTGACAAATTGTAATGTTGGTTTATAACCATTATGAATCTTAAAAAATGAGAAGGTGTGAATCATCGTTTATTCAGCACTTCAGGCTATAATAAAGCCTTTCAGATCAATTAAATCACCAAATAATGGAAGCAAGGAGTCAACATTCAAGAAGCTTTCCTACAGAGTATTTGCATTTTTTATCCTTCCTCATTGAAACAACTAAGTGGTTCATGATGTAAAGTCAGACAGACAATTTGCAGTAGAGTTTGTGCCTGCCCATTTGTATTTGAAAACTGTATCCTCCTTAGATTTGCTTTTCATAGTCTATACTTCAAGTCTCCCAGGTTTACCTGTTCAATAAATCTCTGAAGAATTTGCCCTCTCTTCCCCTTTCTATATATACTCCACCAGATTTATTGATAATGATATGATGATATATAGAACAAAGAGCTGGATTTATTTTATTTGATTATAGTCTGCATACTAATACATCTATGAAGCATTTTATTACCCATCTATGAAAGACACTATTTATTAAGTAAATGTACAGAAATTTAGATGGAAAATAAAATGTTCCATTTCATTGCTAATACAAAAACAGAATCTGTTTCTTGTCTGTTTGCCTCACATTATATGCACTAATTATTCTTCCCTACTAATCTTTGCTTTAACTTTCATTTTCCTCTGGGTTTAAACATCTGGACTTTTTCTTCTTCATTATTTTGTAGCTTTTGAAAATGTCTATTTTTCTATTTCAATAGTGTTGTTAATCATATTGGAGAGGACATTTCTGGGACAGCCTGGAAATTTGATCATTCCCTCTCTTTGATACAGAAGCAGGAAATAATCTGAAGAACTACTCACACTTTTAAATGACACTATCAAGTGACAGATGCATTCAATATGTTGGCAAAATTGGAGATTACATTTATAATTTTTGGAAAGCACTACAGCCACATTCTCAAATGTAAACTGCAGCTCATGTTTGATTTAAATCTGTCAGTAATGTTGGTTTTCTTTAGTCTTCTAATTTCCTGAAATTATCACTATGTCTCTTCCCTGTTTACAGCCTCAGCCTATTTTGGCCCATTGTTGTTTCTTCTAACCTTCTGACTTTTTGAAGTTAGAATACATAGCTTCATCTTGTAGAGCAAAATTATTACATTTAGATCTTGAAGTGCTGTAGAAGCTACAGCTTGCAAATACCATCCTTCTTATATTCTCCACCACAGGTATAGTAGCTTTACAGCTAAGATCTCACCACTTTTAACCAAAATCAAAAGAGACCATCATCTTGTTTCAGAGACATAACTTATACTTTCTATTGGGAAATTATGGAGGCCCTGGGGGGCATCCCCTGAGTTACACCCCACTGGCTCCTTCCCCTGTTCCTATGTCTGTTCCTGTGTCCCTGAGCCACTCCTTCCCTATCCCCTGATAGAAATTCCCTTATCTTTGTACTGCCCTGAGACCAGGATCAGCCCTGGGCCCCTACAGAGAGAGAGCTGGACCCTGCATGTGTGTGTGCCTGGGACCTGAACATCTCACCACACACATTTACAGAACTAAACACCTGTGGATATTATGCAAAGGCCCTTTTTGCTTCTTTACCTTGGGCTTTACTAGCAGCAATGCAGGCTGCAACAGGAAATGTCTCTCAGTGTACAGCATATTGAAAAACCATCAAACAATACAAAGCTGTAAATATCATGGAAAACCCTCATGAAACCAGACTTTGTAACTGGTAAGTATGTTGTGCTTCTGCTTTCTTCCCGGGATTAGGATCTGATTTGGAAAACAGATTAACAAGGAGGAAGAGGGTGGAGAGGAAGAACAGTACCTGCCTACTCAGATAAGATTTGCTTTCCTGAATATTGTGCTACTGAATTAAGACATAAATAGAAAAACTTTGGATTTTGAGTCAGCAGACTTCATCTTATGGAGAAAAAAGCAGTTGTTTCTAACTCTAAAATTTCTTCTATGATGGAATATATATGTAATTTGAACATATATTCAGGACTTGAGGAATACTATATACCGTGCCAATTTCCTTATTTTTTCCCTCTTTAAAACAAAATAGGATTACTTGCTAAGAACAAAGTAGAGACATGGACTTTTATGAGTGGATAGTGGACTAATTTTATGTGTTAGAATTTTGTTTTGAATGCTGCAACTCTTGTCTCTTCTATAAAGACTAGTGCAGGACAAAATTATTTCACTTTCCCAAAATATAAAAATAAAAGGTTTAAGGAAGTTGCTGGATAGATAAAGGATGAGACTGAGGATATTGATTTGTTGATTAAACAGGGGAGGATATAAAACTCTTGCTACAAGTATAAATCAAGACTTGGAGGAACAAACTTTTGGATCACTTCCAAGTCCACTCAGTCTGTGATATTTTTACTTGATATTTTTACTGAGTCTGATATGAAAGCTGACTGCTATACTGCAGTTGGACCGTTGGACCCTTCACTCCATTAAAAGTGATAGTGACATTATGAGATCAATTCACAGGCACATCTTCTTTTAAAATGTTATTTTATTTGATTCTGCAAGTTTAAACGCCCTAGTAGCGTATACACTGCCAATGTTGCCATATACCAATTCCTCTTTTCCTAAATTTAAGTAAAAATAGGTGACCTTATAGAAGAGTCATTTGAAAATCATCTGGTACAACCTCCAGGTCATGGGCAGGGACATATTTCAATGGATCAGGTGACTCAAAGTCCTGTCCAGCCTGACTTTAAACACTGACAGTGATGGGACATCTATAATTTCTCTTATGCTGACAGGGGCTTCATTCCCCCAGTCCCTGCCTCAAGGACTTGAGAAATGTGGGAAGAGTGATAAGACTGAAAATGATAAAAACAACTTGTTTTGTACCTTAGCCTTCTCCTTTTCCGTAGTCCATTCTCCTTTTTCATTTATTGGAAGGGTACCTTTGCTTTAATTTTTGTTACATACATTTATATAGAAGCCCTTCTTGTTATTCTTCACATTCCTTGCCAAATTCAGCACCCACTGTGCCCCAGATTTCCTAACCCCAGATCTATATATCTGTGCAGTATCTGTATACTCTTCCAGGATACATTACCTTCTTAGATGTCATTTCCACCAGGAAGTCCTCACTTAGCAGTGCTCGTGTCCTGCCTTCCTTGCCTGATTTTTTTTCACATGGGAATCATGAGCTCTTGGACTTTCAATAGAAACATTTCTAACACAGATGATTAACACAGGTGAGATAAACCTTGGCACATTTACTTTGAGCATATTTGGAATCTAATATTTGAGTTGTTCTTCAGACTGCAGCACACATTCTTTTCTGTGTATGAAGGTCAGTACATAAATGTCAAGCAGTTTTCTAAAATCATGTGGTTGATCTTTGCTGTTGCTTGCTAATCTATGACTTCCTCTACAATGTCATTACTGTGACATATTGGTAGATACCAATGCTGCTAACAGGGAAAGGTAAAAGTAGGCTTGTACGTTGAAAATACAGAAGTACATCTTTTTCTTCTTTCTTTTAAGTAGGCACATTGCATTTACTGAAGTATGAAATGGCCAATGTGTTTGACATGTTCTAAGCTAGGGAAGAATATTTAATAAAAGAATATAATTAGTTAATTTTCTGGCAGGTCTAGAGAGAAATTATTAGACCTTGTGAATAGAAATACCAACTTATATTTTGTGCAAACAGGCTGATAGCATGTTATTATGAAGTCTGAACCCACTAAATTTGAAGTAGCATTTCCCAGACAAGACAATATTTAAGTGTTTATGGAACGAGTGTCCTGGTTTTTCCTGACAAATGTTGCACATTTGTGAAACGTCAAATTAATGACACTTCAGTTAGTGTCTCTGCCACTGCTAATTTCAGCAGTGAAAAGTTTCAACAGTAATGAACTTATCTTAGTGGAACATTTTTCTAGAGTATGACGAGAAAGCTCTGTTTATGGCAACCTTGGATTACATGCACAATATTTTATTAACAAGTTCTCCACTTTTTTTTTCTTTTTTGTTTTTTAACAAATAGATAATTGGAATAGTTTATTCATGACCATAATTATGTAGAAACCAGTTTTTTCATTAAAGACATGCAATTAAATGACTAGTTTTGTCTTTAATGCTGTAAGCCTTTGGCATTTCTTCTATTGTGTGCTGTCCATGCAGAAATGAACAGTGCAGGGAACATAAAAGATAAGTAATAAGGCAGCAATAATAAAGTAGCGTATATTACTTTCTACAGGAAAAAAAATAATTGAGCAGAAATAATTTCCTGCTTTTTTATTATTTTAATGAGGATGACCATGACTACAAACTTAAAAAATTCTAAAAAGTGCACTGAAAAATTCAGCTCATTAAACCCTGCCATTTTTGTAGCAAACTGAATGTAAGGTATATGCAATATTCTTTTTATTTGCTTCTCTTTTCTTTTTGAAACATATTTTTAAAAACGTAAAACCACTTCCTTAATTGAAGTGCACCTGAACAGTCTGTGTATAAAAGCATGGCAATTTGGCTCTTGGACTCTAAGGAAGTGAGTGCTACAGAAATGCTTCTGAATAATAAAATGAAGAAGCAAGCATAAACACGTATTTTCCCCAATTTCCACAATTTAAACCTAAGCCACATATTAGCACTTTGTCAGAACAATTACAAATAGATGCATTCTTTATTGTATCTTTACACAGCAGTGATGGGACGAGTGCATTAAAAAAGAGATCTGTTCAGAAATGTCAGAGTATTAGAAAACATCTAGCCCCAAATGGTTATTAAACCTTCAAAATCACAAGAAAATCTCAGAAGTGACTGTATTTCTCTTCACTTTCTAATAAGTAGTGCTGTAACTGTCATTTTAATTTAAAAAGCCATCTTAGTGTAAATAACAGGAAATGTTTGCTGTGGCAGTGGATCTTTTGACAAGTTAATAATTTCAAATTAAGTTACCTACAATAAAGAACAGGCATATTATTTCCTTTAATAGCAAGAAAATTCTTTTAAGTTAAGTTTATTTTCATTTTGGTTCTCAACTAGGTTTGAAAATATAAGGTCCTTAGGAAGAAGAACATTACAGCTGAGGTACATATAAAGTAGGAGAGGATAAAACAATTAGAAAAAGTCAATTTTAAAGGTTTTTAAGGTTTTTTAAGGTTTTTAAGTTTTTTAGATTGTTTTATTTTAAAGCAATTGTTTGGGATTTAAAAAAATAGTTATTTATTATATTAAATGAAGATTATATCAGGTCTGACCTCTTTTTTGCGGGTAAAAATGATGCAAATAAACAACATCCCAAAATGTAAGGATCTGGAGAAATAATTTTGCTGATTAAAAATTATTTGGAAGCTACTTTTAGTATGACCTGTCTACTTGAAGCTAAATTTCTGTCTAATATGAAAAGGATCTAGTCTTAAATCTTTTTCAAGCCAATACAAAGGAATAAAAGCAAGCTCTAGTTAATAGAATAAAAAAATCATGTGGGTAACAGTGATTTTTCCTTCATAAATTGAAGGAAATCCATTCATTAATATGGATTTAATGGAACTGCCAGTGCATAATATAGATAGATATCCATCTGCCCATCTGTCTGTCTAGGTGGATGAATGATTTTTAAAATTTTTACTCAGAAATATCTTTCATCACTTAAAGACGAAACTTTCTTTCAAAATGTTAGTTTTTACCGCACTACTTCGATTATTTCAGTACTGATTCATTGGTTGATAGCAACTTCAAGGAAATATGAAAATTTGAGTGGTTTAAAAGTTTGAAGGGGAAATTTAAGTCTTATTAAACTAATATTGCTGTCAATGTTGTACCAAATTGACTGCAAATTTAAAAAAAGTTACCAAAACAAGATGCTACTGTAATAACCCTACTTACTCTCGTCCATATGCTTTGGGAACAGATAATGTCTACTACACACTGGTTGTAAAATAAACAGACATTATTAAACATGTGACTTAAAATACTCATAAAATCAAAGATCAAATGAAATCAAAACAATTACAGAAAATGTAATCCCCTCAATAATGTATCAGCCTAGCTATTTGCACAGGAATGCGCTTAAGAGCAACTATAGAAAATAGATGACAGTGCAAACATCTAAACCTGTTATTGTTCAATAACATTTATGGCTGCTGCAAAATTATTTGAATCACAGAACTTTATGCAGATGGGAGTACAGAATCTTTGTTGTAGTTAAAAAGGTACTTGAAGCTGACTAAAAAAAATTAATTAGAAAATCAGAGAGAAAAACTAGGTAATATTTGGTTCATTTGACACATGTGAAGTGTCTTTTCCCATTATACTTTGAGACTTTTTAGAGGTTTTAAAGTGAAATTTCTTTGGAAATTATTGGAATAACAGGTTTTAGTATCTGTCTAGTAAAGGTGTCTTTATATATAATTTGAAGAAGGCATCCTGTCAGTTTCATACTACCTGTTTCTGTAATGCTGAAGAAGATAGACATGTAAGCGTAAAACATATTATGAAAACTACCAGATAAAATTTTATAAATAAAATTCAATTTTAGAAAGGTTAAGCATGGTTCTTTTCTAACCCTCTTCAGAAAGCTTATTTTCTTCCCTTGCTTCTTTTTTGCTCTATAAATATGTCATTCTTCCAATTGTGTTGTTTTTAAATTATTTTAAAATTTATTTCTATGGTCAAATACCTGGAAGACCAAAGTGGCAATGTCATAAGCAATTATAAGGAAAGAATAGCTGGTAACTGAGTACAAATACTTCTGATGTAAACAAACATCAGGGAATTAATCTTTATCTATTTATTTAATGTTTTAAGTAATGCTAGAAAGGCTCCTAAGTCTCTGCATTTAAAAATATCAGAAAGGGAAGATTGTAAAAAATATATTAAAAAAGACCAATACCAATAAGTCTTCAAGTCTCTAGTTGATATATACACTGCATGGGAAGCTGTGTGCCATACTAAATGACAATCTTCATTAATGTTGTTCTCCTATGCTGTTGTAAATCATTAGGTAACATTGCCATTAGCATGACTCAGAGCTTCTCAAAATGTGTTTTCCTACATAACTTGTAGCAGCAATTTCTGAATTCTCTTTGTTTTACAAAAATTCTAAGTTTTCTGAGTCCTAATCATAGTAGTTTTTCTTTTCAGTTGAATCTCGTAATACCAGAGTCTGGACTTCCACCTTCAAATCACAAAACCGTTTTAAAGAAGACTTTCATTTGTGAAGATCTGACACTTTAATTTATTCCTCATTATTTTTCAACTTTAAACACAAATGATGTTAATATTTAGAAAGAATCTGCCTGTTAGTTCCGCTTAGGTGAAAAATCATCATCATTTATTCCTTATGCTGCATACAAGAACAGAGGTTTGCCAGGTCTTTTAAATAGCCATAACAAGCTACTAGTGCAAAAAAAGAGGAGCTGGTACTCTGCCCCACATGTAGTGCTCTCCCAAGCTACAGCTGCATTCATCTCAGAGGATGCATGATCCTAACATGGCTTCTCTGATATGTTTTACTTCTCTGTAAAGCCCACTGAATTTCCAGTCCTTGAACTTGCTTACTCACAGCATCCTTTGTCTGAAATTATGTGACATCATGCTTCTGGCCATGCAAAAAGACTCTCATTTGTGTTCAGCCTGGTTTCACTCCTTGTTCCACTGGTTTTATGTGATATATGTACTGTAAAAGCAAAGACTAGGTGTAATATTTTGTGACAGTGCCATGAAATCTGATTTTTTTTTCTGGGAAATTATTGATTTGAATGGCAAATAGATGGAGAAGGAGTGTCACAACAGCCTGTCTAGGACCACTGTGCTAGAAAGAGATCATGGCAATAATAAAGACTTCATCAGCAGACATTTGCTCATCCTTAGTGAACAAAAACTTCTTTAGGGGTACTCAATTAGTTGTAATTAAGTTTTAACTGAATCCAGCCAAAGTCATTTGGGAGTTTTTCCACTTTAATTATCTTCACCATAGGTCTCTATATCTGTATGATAATGCATGAATTTCAGTTTTCTCATGACTCATCCAACTCTAGTTGAATTTTGATTCAGCATGATAGTTGCAAGTGCGAAAAAAGAACCGAGGCATGACACTGTATCACCAAGACTTAGTTTACAAATAAGACAGGCATGGAGAATCTACAGGAGTGTCCAGGGATGGGGGGGTATATAAAGCACAAGGTATATTTACCTAGAAACCTGTAACTGTAATCAACTAGCAATACTTAAAGCCTATATCCTAGCAAGTGCATTTGGAGTTTTAGTATCAGGCTACAGTAGATATTATTGATAAGCACTTTGTGCATAACGATAAAGACACCTGAAGTTCTTAACATTGTATTGTTTCTCTAAGAAATGGATATATGAAAAATACTTATATTTGAATTAGCTCCAATATAGTTTCAATCTGTCACTGTTCTTACGGAAAAAAAGCAAATAAAATATCTTCCCATAGGCAAAAAATAATAAATTTTGTGTGTGCAGATCTTTCTGTGGCAGTATAAGTTTTTTCCTGCATATATGTGAGAACTTGACTTTCATTGATGCTAGTGATGCAGCCCTGCAGTGGTGATAAAAGATATAGTTCTTAGCATTATTCTGCTTTATATTTTCCTGCATTGCTGACACAGCTTTTAAGAATCATGTTAGATATGCTAATTGAGAAGTGATGTTAGCTCTGGTGTCAGTACAGCAACCTGAAGAATAACAGTGAAAATCCATATATCAATTGTTTAATTACTTACTTAAAATAACCTTTACATATTATTATGCTTCAGAATCTTTTCCTAATTTCCTACTGCTACTGGGTGATGTACTGCCCCACAGATTCAAAAACCTCTTGAAATCCAAGTTTATGAAATCCAAGTCTTTTAATACAGTATGATATGAAAAGCATATTGAGAGCTGACGTGCAATGAGAAAAACCTAATTAAATGCTAATAAAAATGCTTGTCACAGGCTCCCTGCAGGCAGTACCTGTGTTTTGTCTTCTCTGTTCCAGTGGTTTAGTGGCTTTAAAGGTCAGAATAGAGTAGCAGCATAGAGATTCAAATGCTTGTGGATTTCTCAAAGATGTACCAATGGAATGAGTGGAGAAATTTGCTCCTGACATGTGTGTTCTAGGCCCAGATTCTGCTGTATATTCATGCTAAGATATCACACCTCTGTTTTACATAATGAATCTATATTTAGCAAGGGTAAAAACCCTCAGTATTTTGCCCAAAATCTTACTGAACACACTTCCTGAAGTGTCCACAATGACATAGTCTATCCTTTGATCATTCCAGAATGATTTTCAGCTAGAAGACAGATTTTACTCGAGCAAGGTTCATGCTTCAATGCTTCTCAGCCTCAGAAAACAAATATCCCTTAAAAAATAAACCCTACAAAAATGGTTCAAATAGGATGCCAGAAAAGAGACACACTATTAGAGGTAACAGAATTGAGAGGAAGGTATTTCTGGTGATCTAATTCTGAGTCACACAAGTCGTGACATTCTTTAAAATGAGTTCAGTAAAAAAGAGTCAGGAATAAAGGAAATTTAGAGGAGGAAGATAGGGCAAATTTAAGAGAATGCATGTAAAGGACAAGAAGGGCAAATAGTTAACCTTCAAGGCTGCTTAAACACAAAATTATGGTTAGGATATTGAGAAGAATGAAACATGTTTCTGAATACTTTTTTTCTTTTTCTGCCACATAGAGGAAGGACTGCAGGTCATGAATTAAATGAAAAAGAATATTTCGTTTTTCAGGTTTTGTTGCAAAATTGTTGTTATAACATTTTATAGTGCTTCTTTTCATTGTTTTGTGTTTTTTTTCCTTAGAGGACTAGACAGTCCAACTTAGATAATAATAACATTCCTCTTGAAACTCTACCAATCATGTCTATCCTGGCCTGAGGTATAACAATATCTGTTGGTGTTTTGTCTGCTTTCCTCCACAACACAAGTAATTTTAAAGTCCATTTTTGCATCATATTAATGAATAAGATTTTAGCAATTAATATTAGAGTTTTAAATGTAACATATTATATATTCTTAATACACACTGGATTTCTTTTCAAATTCTTTCTATTATATTTTATGGAAGTGTTTTCCAGGGGAATAAACTGTGTCAGTTTTACCCAGGTTGTTTTTTGCTCAATCAAAGTCATGATTTATTCTACCCACGTGGAAATCAATTTACTTTTTAAATTATTTTTTTAAAATCACATTAGTTTGAATTAAAAACAAAATTATATTCTTCTTTCTCTAATTTCTCTGAGATCTCAGGTTGTCTGTTCTCTGAGAGAAAAATGATGTGATTTTACTCCCAATGACACTCTATTTATTTCATCATTTGCACTTATTCTTTTTTAAAGTATTACTTCTTTTCTGTACTGGTCCTAATGAATTTAAATATACTCTTGCTAAACAATTTGCTTTATGGCCAGGAACCTTTTAAAATTTCCCAAGAACTTTAAAATACTTAGGTACTTTCCCAAATTAATATTCCCAATATAGCACTTCCTCTTTTCCATTTAAAAACAACACATTATTGTCAGTCACATTTTCATTAGTGACTTTATAAACTGACCTTTAATAAGCTTATTTAGAATAAGCTACTAAATAATCACTTAGATTAGTTATTTGCTTATCTCAAAAATGCAATAAAAACTTCCTGTATTCTCAGAACATAGCCTTGTTCCATTGACTTCAGGTGGTGTTTATGCATGTGTTCATATTCCTGAAATATGAAGACTTGTGAAAACAGACAAAATTTTTCCCCATGGAACAGCATTAAACTTTTCTTTCTAATGCTGGAGAAAACAACCCACAACAGTTAAAAACACTAAGAAATCATATTTTGCTCATCACCATAATAACCAACTACCTGTTGTGTAATTTCATGAGAAATAATCTGAAGTTATAAAACTTGATTATTTTGTTGTAAGAAACATGAAAGATTTAGAAAATATTTTTTCAGTCAGGTCTCATATATGCTCTGTTTAAGGAGAAACACCTGACCAGAATCTTTTAGTATGAAAAGGAGCAGAACATATTATATATGGAAAATAAAAATGCTGACGGGTAACCCTATTTATTTTCATTCCTACATGATGTTTGGTGTTTTGGCATACTGTTAGTACACATGTGAACAGTGTTTCAACAGCTGTTGAGAGTTAGTTATCTTGGCCCCAGTGCTGCTCTCACAGTTCTTGGCAGTTTCATTATGTGCAGCTATTTTTGTCCTCCAAGCACAATCATAAACCTGTTTTGCTTTTATTCTGGAACAAACCTCCCAAGTTATAGTGTAGCAGCATAACCATAAAAAATTATGGCTGATTAAATATTTAAGGAAAACAAATTATACAAAAGACATCTAGACACTAAAAGTGAACTTCTGGACACAGAAGGCTTCAATGATTGGCATCGCAGGGACATATGTCTCTGTTACTGCAAATAGCTGTACAGATAATGCGCAGATCTCCGTCTTTGCCACAGATGCTGCTGTTTGTGGCACTAATATAGAAGCATTAATAGCTTCTCTGCCTTTGGGAAACTAATGTGATGGTGCTCCAGTGCCCTGTTCTGCCTCCCCAGTCTGAAATATCTCTGTCAAGATTCATCAGAGGTATACATCTCCCTAATCTGACACCTTTCTCAGATAGTTGCTGGCTAGAGTATAGTCTAAAAGGCATACAGAAATTTTAAGTAGCAGTCTGGCTTGCCTTTCCACCCTGACTTTGCACTGTGCCTATGTGGCCCATCTCCATAAATCTTGATTAGGGAGGATGAGAACTGTTCAGCACTGAAAATCACAGCTAAAGGAAATGTGGAAATATTTCCTGATTATATTTAACATTTAACTGTTTATCTGATGCAAGCTAGAAACATGTTGTATAGCAGCATTAATCAGCATATTTTTTCTTATGTGTACATCCCTAAGGATTATTAATACTTTCAACTGCTGACTACCATATTTCTGCAAGAACAAGGTTTGTACCTGTACTGTATGCTAAAGATATTATTTAGTGAATACTAATTTTGAAGATTACTAATTTCTTCACCGATCTGACCAAGTCCCAGAGTAATAGTTTAATAGTAATAGTGTAATAGTTCCCCTGCTGTGGAGAACAGATTAGTTATTAGGAAGAAATTCCTTCCTGTGAGCCTGGCACAGATTGCCCAGAGAAACCGTGGCTGCCCCACCCCTGGGAGGCCAGGTTGGATAGGGCATAGAGCAATCTGGTCTGGTGGAAGGTGCTCCTACAGGCAGAGGGTGGGATGAGATGAGCTTTAAGGTCCCTTCCAATCCAAACCACTCTAAGATTCTATGATTCTATGATCAATTAATCACTACTATAGGAAAATTAAGGTAGAGAAGGAATATGATGGTGTAGTTGCAGTGGAACAGATCTGAAGGAAACTGACAGGAAGTGGGAAAAGAAAACTGAAGAATGAGTGATACTGAAGTGTGAGAAGAAACATTTAGAACTGGGATAAAGTAAATCACTCAAGAAAATTTTTTGTTAGGTTGTTAAGGGAGTTAAAGTACTTAGACAAAAATAAAAATACTCTATTTAAATACTACACTGCAATAGAAAAATTCTAAATAAAATAATATTTACAGTGGAAAGGAAAAGTTATTAGTAAATTCTGAAATGCTATGTGAGAGAATCTGCAAGTTATAGTGCTCTAATCTTCCAGATCATTTGAGATCCTCTTGAGTATTGCAGTTTTCAGATTACAAAAATAGCTTTGCCAACGGTGGAAAGAATTTCATAATTAAGAAAAAAAAGTCTACAATATTGTATCATATATTTTAGTATGGTTTAATATCATTCATTAACTATTAAATACTCTAAAGAATGTCTCCCAAAAGAGAAAGACTTTGTGATTGGCCAAGACACTGAGTAGAAGTTAGTACACTGCATATCTGTATTATGACCATCATCCCAAAGTGAAACTTGATTGTCATTATCAGTATAATTTCGAATAGTATACATATCATATGCATATACATATATGTATATATATGACTTAAAATTACCTGAAGATAAGCCCAGTGGCATTTATGTTCTAAGAATCTTGACAACTTCCTCATTTTAAGAAATTTTAGGGGTCTGAAAAGTTGATAAGGATTTGCTAGAGATTTTTAAACTACCTCCCCTGGGTTTTTTGTGTCATTTTGATTGACCTGGTTTGGATTGGCAAGAAAAGTAATTTCTTTTTTACCGAATTACAGAAATATTCTCATTGCATGTCTGCTTCTCTGATAAGAAGCATGTGGCTTGTATAAATGAAGAGAAATTTTGTTAGAATCTAGGAGGACAAAAACAACTCTAGGTGACTCAGCTTCATGTGGTGGGTAAAACAAAGTTGTATTCTGTTGAAGCAGCAATTAACCCAGATATCAGGTACTGTGAAGTGAAAGAGTCTCCACCTTTCTGCTAACATATACACACGTAACGTCAATGGTTGTTACAAACCACAGAAAGAAGAATAAAAGAAACTAAAGGTCTGTGAATAAAACAGATAGGGCCCAGAAAGCCTTGAAATATACCCAAAAAACTTGGTTAAAACCAAATGAATTTAGATGTTCATGCAAAAAAATAAAATTATGTGTTTTACTGAATAGTAAAAGAAGCAAAGGAAAGAAAAGAGACAGACATAGAAAAAGAGGTGTGTGAAGGGAGACAGGGAGAGAGTGACAGGGGTTAGATTGAAACATATCACTCTTCTGGGGATCCCAGTGACATCTTGTTGCTCCCCTCCATCTGGCCTTCTTGGTGGTGAGGGTGCCCCATCACCAGCTGCTGCCACCAGAAAGTATATAATCCATTGGAATAACACCCATTTGGGTCAGGTAGGAACACCCAGATGCTGACCCACCCTTTGGGAAGGCCAAGTTTGGCACTGTTCCTTGCAGCACTGTGGATCTGTTGCATCATTTGCTGTGCTCTGGTGCAGGGTCTGGGGACCCCTTTGGGGGGCTGGCCTTTGATGGGCTGTGACATCCCCTCCGCTGTGCTTCATGTGAATGTGGATTTTCCTGGGGTGAAGGGGCCTCAGGGCTGAGCTGGTCTGCAGTGCAGAGAATGGGTGTTAACTGCCTGGGACCAGAGGCTTTTTCACCACACACCCAAAAACCTCTCCTTTCCCCACCCTCTGGTGTGAGGGTCCGTTCAACCCTGGCAGCTGAAAGCCCTCGGGTTGAACAGGCCAAAAGATGTATTTGTCCTGGTTCAGAGCAAATTTGGGAGAGGATCCCCAAAGGGGTTTCTGTAGGAAAGCAGATTCAATCAGTCCCTCCCCGCAACCAGGCCGGGAGAAAATACCTCCTTGGAGAAAAGTGGAAAAAAACTGTTTATTAAACAATAAAACCTAAACCATATTAAACAATAAAACCCCTTGCCACTCCAAAAGGGATGACAAACTGAGAAAGTCCCTCCCCAGGCTGCAGCTCAGCTCACTCAGTCTCTGATCAGTCCTTCTGGTGCTGGAAATGTCGCAGGCCAGGCTCGGCCCGGTGGGGCACACG